>NC_056737.1:869985873-870233463 GCF_019279795.1 Protopterus annectens | reverse complement strand
TGGCCCAAAAGGCTATAAATTTTTTTTCCTTGGAAAGGGTAATTTTCCCTTCTGGGGCCCATAAAAATTGGGTTCCCATTAAAAAGGGCCCCAGGCCAGGTATGCCTCTTTTAGGCAAAAAGTCACAAACCAAGCCTTCTTGCCCAGCATGGGCAGAAGCTGCTGCAGAGTTAATATTTTGAATTTTGGAATATCCAGGAATGTGTTTAGGATAGACAGGTCCAGTATTTGTCTCCAGGCTTTGTCCTTTCTGGGTACCAATAGCCTCGAGTAAAATCCTTGCCCCTGCTCTTGCTGTGATACTTGTTGAATGGCTCTCATGTCCATGAGGGATGAGACTTGTTTTTGTGCCTCTGACCATTGATTGCGTGGCAGGTCTGGCATACCGTTTGGCCTTGGCAAGGTGTGAAAGTGGAACCTGTAGCCTTGAGATACGATGTTTAAGACCCATTTGTCCTGGGTGATCATGTGCCAATTTTGTGAAAAAAGTGCTACTTTTCCCCCCAAAGGAGCTGCCAGAAGAAGTGCTTGGTGCTGGCAGGGGAATGTCATTCAGACTGTTTCCTGTATGGCTGTGATTTTTCCTCTCCGCTTTTGGAGGTAGAAGCACCCCATTGTTTAGGCCTATATGAGCCTTGGGGCTGTGATCTGCCTCTGGGGCGTCTGCATCTGCCTCTCTGGCCTGTGACACTGGAAAGGACCAATTCTTTGTATGCCAGTTCCTGCTAAATCTGGGCAGTTGTACCTGTAAGAAATCCTTTACTGTTTGCATAGATTTAGCTTTGTCCTCCATTTTCTTCAACACCTCTTCTGCTTTAACACCAAACAAGGTATCATGTTGTAATGGAGCATCCAATAGCTTTGCTTTAACATGATTGGGCAGATTCTATTCTTTTAACAAAGCATGGCTCCTAATGACAGAACCTGTAACTGCAGCCCTGCAGGAGGCCTCTTGAGAATCAAAACCACATTGCAAAACATGCTTTCCCACTTGTTCAGCTACATGCAATAAATCCTGCATTTATTTTCTGCACATTCTGAATTTGTCAACATTTTCTGTTTAAGTTGTGACATAAGATATTGCTGATATTTAAGCATATGAAACTGACAATTTAAAGCTCTTACAGCCAAGGTAGCAGAAGTATAAATCTTTTTCACCCATCTGTCCAGGGCCCTTTAATCCCTATCAGAGGGGATAGGATTTTTTTGCAGTGGAAGCCTTGACCCCTTTGGGACCCTGAGAGAATTTGAGTCAGCAGCAGGGTTTTTGTAAATAAATTAGTATCTGTCTGGCTTAACAGGAGCCGGTGGTAGAGAGTCAGGAGACGGACCGGACTCTGAAAATACATCTACAATGTCTAAAACAGAAGGAATAGCAAGGGGCCTGTGCTGGGGTAATAAAAGGAAGTCTGAGCCTTTTCTTGGATTCTGAGTAATCTTGGCTCTCCCAATGGAAATGCTCCCTCATAGTATGCAGGGTTTCCCCAAAAGAATAATCCTCAGGAGGTGAGGCTGAAGGGATAGATTCTTCAGCATCAGAATCCTCATAGGGAGGAAGGGAATATTCCTGTTCAAAAGAGGAATCAGAAGAAATGGAAACCTGGTCTGAAGATTCATATTCTATCTCTTGCCTAGGCCTCTTATCAAGAGGGGGATGGGAACCCCTGATCAAAGTAATTAGGTCTTCGGCCATTTTAAGCATCTGTTTTTTAGGCATGGAGGCTTGTCCAGGAGAATGCTGTACTTGCTTCTTTGTCTTTAGAGCTGCTTTAGTCTTTGCCTTTGAAGCTGAAGATGGCTTTACATATAACTGTGTAGGCCTGAAAACACCCTCAGAATCAGATGCCTGCTCAGCGGCTCCGGACCCATTTGAGGGAATAGGTTCAGAGTATCCAATGCCTTGAGTTTCCAGCGGCCTAGTCAGCTCCATGTGGGAGTCGGAAGCGGCCTGTGGCTCTGAGGTAGCGGGAGTCAGGGGCTGCAAAAGCACCTCACAGAGAACCAGCGACAGGCCTAACGGAAGCCTCTTAGTCTGTTTTGGACCTCGGATGCCTGTCCTTTTCTTTGCACTTTTTATAAACTCCAGTAGTCGGCTGTTCCGACGGCATTATATAACTTGAATCTTCTGCCAAAATAATGAAGTGCAAAATCGTACAGACGCTTAATAGTGCGTTGGTTAAATCTAGCACCGATAACTAGCAACATTGTGGTCAGGGCCTAGGCAAGGAACACAATAAGAATGAAAATCCTTATGAGTTATTTGCTTCCCACAAGAAAATACAATTAACTTTTTCTGACATCGGTCTGGAGCAAGAAAAAAGTTTCCCCAATGGGGTACTTCGCTTTAATGAAGACTCCGGATCTGAAATTCCAATTTTGAAAATCTCAGGAGTCAGCCGACCGGCACTTGCGAACTGCTTTTGCTTCAGGCACCGCACAGCAAGAAAGACTGAAGAAAATGATGTCTGCTGCACATTTTATACCCCTGGCACACTGATGTCAGGGAGGAGGTGACTACAGCAACAGACGCCGGACCTAGACTTTGGAACTTGGGCCGACTGCTTGTAGCCTGCCAGCAGGATAACCCAATTGTAATGACTGCAACAGTGAAACACGAACATCAGGGGGTTGGAGGGAGGGTAACCAGGACTGCAACAGTGAATACACTAACATCTACATTTATGGCAAGTGCACACAACTGTACTATGTTCATCGTGTTTCACTGTTGCAGTCATTACATTTGGGTAGATTCCCAAAGCTAAGGTTGGGAGGATGGATTCGTACAGCATTAGGACCAGCTATAAGGCCCTGCAAAACAGCAGTGGCAAAGCCAGCTCTGGATTTAGAGAAAATTGGCACGTGATATTGCTTGGTGAAAGTATGAACTGAACTCCAGGTAACAGCTTCTAGAATATCCTTGGTAGGAACACCTCTGAGAAAAGCTGCTGAAGTAGATGCAGCCCTGGTGGAATGAGATCTGATCCCCTGGGGGATAGGTTTTCCATGGTGCTTATAACAGAAATGAATAAAATGGCTTATCCATTTAGAAATGGTTTGCTTTGAAATAGCCTTCCCCTCTGCCCCTGCAGCAAATGCTACCAAAAGTTCAGATTTTCATTGAGATTTAGTCCTGTCCAAGTAGAATCGTCTGTGTACATCCAAATGAATGCAGAATCCACTCTCCCTTGTTCTGTGGATTGGGAAACAAATGAATGGACCGATTAAGAGCCACAATGGATACCACCTTGGGCATGAATGATGGATTGGTCCTGAGTGACACCCTGTCCGCATGAAAGATGATTAAAGGCTCCACTGCCATAAGGGCCTGTAATTCAGATATCCTTCTAGCTGAAGTGATTGCTATAAGGAAGGCTGTTTTCCAGGAAAGAAATTTTAAGTCTGCAGTTGCAGCTGGCTCGAAAGGAGGTAGAGTGAGTTTCTCCAATACAAAGTTAAGGTCCCAGGCAGGGGTTGGAGCTCTCCTGGGTGGTCTCAAGTTTTTGGCCCCACTGAGATGCTGCTTTAGAAGAGGATGAGAGAAGGGGGGGGGGGGGTCTGTGTTGTAATGAGCTGAAATGGCAGAGGCATGAATTTTTATGAAAGAAAAAGACAGGCCCTTGTGAAGCATCTCAGTTAATTATTGCAAAATCTGAGGTAAATTGGGCACTGCTGTGCTCATCCCTTGAGAAAGACTCCAGGCACAGAATATTTTCCATTTGTCGGCATAAGATTTTCTAGTACTAGGCCTTCTCGCCTCCAAAATGACATCCATCTCAGGTTTGCTGAGGGATGCCAAGAGGGAATTTAAGCGATTAGCCAAGCTGCAAGATTCAATGTTTGGAGCGGAGGGTGCAGAATTTGGTTTTCCTGCGGAGACAGTAAGGAAGGTGTCTGAGGCAGGTGCCACAGAGAAGTGTGCGACATATTGCGCAGGAGTGGGTACCAGTGTTGACGAGGCCAGTCTGGAGCAATCAAAATCATTTTTGGTTTGTCCTGTTTGACTTTTAGTAGAACTTTGGAGAGCAGAGGGGGAAAGGCATAGACGGATAGGTTTTTCCAGCTGAAGGACAGAGCATCCACTTTCCAGGCTTTTTGTGACGAGTACTTGTGCTAAATTTGTCCAACTGGTAGTTCTGGGGTGAGGCAAAAAGATCTATGTCTGGGCTCCCCCACTTGCGTGTCAACATGTTGAAAATCTGTGGTTCCAGTTTACATCGTGAGGGTCCATGATATTTCTGCTTAGTCTGCCAGAACATTCTGCTTTAATAGCAGGAATTGAGCCTGTAGTTGTACTTGGTAGCTCAAGGCAGTGTTGCACAATGCCATGGCTAGTCTGCAGAGGGGGTAGGAATGTGTACCCCCCGTTTATATATGTACCACATAACCGTGGTGTTGTCAGTCTTTATTAGTAATTGTCCTGGATGAAGATGGTCCTTGAAGGCTGTCAGTGCATTCTGTACAGCTAGCATTTCTTTTCGATTGATATGAACATGCATTTGATTTGGGCTCCATTTGCCCTGAATGCACCTCCCTGCATAGTCTGATGCGACTGTAATTAGGGTTTGGGTGGGAGGGGGTGGTGTGAATGGCAGTCCCTTGTTTTGGTGGCAGGCCTCTGCCCACCATAGGAACTCTAGGTGCAGGCAAGGTATGATAGGAA
Source organism: Protopterus annectens (assembly GCF_019279795.1). Lineage (NCBI taxonomy): Eukaryota > Metazoa > Chordata > Ceratodontiformes > Protopteridae > Protopterus > Protopterus annectens. The sequence continues at coordinate 870,228,803 of NC_056737.1, read as the reverse complement.
TCCTTGCTTCCAGGATGTGACAATGTTGACTCCATAAACTTTTTAAGTACCACTGAAGTTTCCTCGTATGCAGTCTTGCATATGGAATTAGAAGAATGCAGGAGGCCATGAACCCCAAAGGCTTGCAGTATTTGCCTTGCAGATAGCAGGTTTGTGGCCACCTGTTTGAAGTAAGGCACCAAATGAATTTGCTTTTCTGGCATAAGGAAAGCCATCTGAGCAGTTGTATTCAAGCTTGCACCCAGGAATGTAATCTTTTGACAGAGTACCAGTTGAGATTTATTTTCGTTTATGGTGTACCCTAGACAGGTTAGAACTCTTTTTACAAACGCCAGATGTTTTAGAAGAATGGCCTGGTTTCCTGCCTGAATTAGACAATCGTCCAGGTATGGATATATTTGAATATTTCTTTGCCTGCAAAATGCAATTACTGGAGCCAGGCACTTTGTGACTACCCTAGGCACAGTAGACAAGCCAAAGGGCAGTGCAGAGAACTGATAATGTATGCATCCTGCTTTGAAGCGTAGGAATCTTCTCTGCAAGATTCCCTGATTGGGATATGCAGGTAAGCCTCTTAAGTAGAGTTGCCAACCAGGCATCCTTGCCTAGCATAGGAAGTAACTGGTGAAGAGTCAGCATCTTGAATTTTGGAATGTCCAGAAAGGAGTTTAGAGTAGACAGGTCCAGAATTGGACACCATGATTTGTCTTTTCTGGGTACCAGGAAAAGTCTGGAATAGAAACCTTGTCCCTTTTCCTCTTCTGGCACTAGTTGAATAGCCCCATGTGTAGGAGGGGAAGTACTTGTTTCTGAGCCTCTGCCCACTGATTTGAGGGCAGGTCTGGCCACCCGTTTGGAATTGGCAGCGTGTGGAAATAAAATCTGCATCCCTGGGACACAAACCCATTTGTCATGGGTTATAAGTTGCCAGTTTCTTGAATGAAGAGCTAGTTTTCCCCCCAAAGGGGTGGCTGAGGCAAGTGCTGGGTAATTTCAAAGGGAAGTCATTGAGACTTTTTACCATAGGGTGGTGCCTTGTTGTTTCCAGATTTGGAAGTGGAAGCACCCCATTGCTTAGTTCTGAAAGTCCCTTGGGACTGAAACCTGGTGCTTCAGTGGATAACAAACACTGAGTGTTTGTTATCCACTGAAGAAGGCTATGTGAAGCCGAAACCGGTATGGATTTTTTTGATGTTTAGGTTCCATTAAATTTTGGGACTGTTCACCATCCATTATTGCTGGCTTTTTTTCGTTCTGGATTTTTGGAGCTTTTGGCCGGGCAAGGGTTCTACTTGCATCTGTATTTTTGCACTTCCGCAAAGTATGTTTGCCAACTTGTTCAGCTGAATGTAATAAATCCTGCAAATCTTTATTCTCCCCACAGTCAGAAATCATCATTTTCTGTTTAAGCAGTCCCATGACATGCTGTTGATATTTTAGCACATGGAATTGACAGTTTAAAGCCCTGATTGCTAAGGTTGCAGAAGTATAAACCTTTTTACCCCATCTATCCAGCGCCATGGAGTCTCAGAAGGGGTAGGATTTTTAGCAGTAGAAGCCATAATGTCCTTGGGCCCCTGAGAAATGGTTTCAGGGTCCGCAACAGGATTTTTGAAAAGGAATTGGTGTGACTCAGGAACCCTGTAGTACCCGTCTGGTTTGCTAGGGGCTGGAGGCAAGGAATCAGGGGCCATACTGGATTCCGAAAACACATCAACAATATCTAATACAGGAGGTATAACCAAAGGCCTATGCTGAGGAAGAAGGAAATCCCTAAGCCTCTTTTTGGATTGAGAAATCCTGACTTTCCCAGTGGAAATGCTCCCTTAAGGTATGCAAAGTTTCCCCAAAGAGAAATCCTCAGGTGGAGAAGCAAAGGAAATGGAATCCTCTGCAGAGTCCTCATAAGTAGGTATGGACAAATCCAGATAGTCAGAAGAAATAGAGCCCTGTTCAGAAGATTCATAGTCAAAGTCAATCCTAGGCCTCTTGGGGGGGGGGGGGGGGGGTTGACTACCCCTGATTAGAGTAATTAAATCTTCAGCCATTTTGATCATTTGTTTTTTAGGCATAGGGGCCTGAACATGTGGCCTGGGCGTAGTCTTTTTTAGACACAGATCGAGATTTAGGCCTTAGCATTGAAGTTGGAGTCTGTTTAAGATGCAAGTCTGTAGGCCTGAATACCCCCTCATAAGCCAGTGTCTGCTCAGTGGCTCTGGACCCATCCAAGGTAGAGATAGCCGTGGGTTTCATATGTGAAGCATCTCGCGGCATACTGGACTCCGAATGGGTCACAAGAGGCCTGCGAATCAGAAGTAGCGGGTATAAGGGGCTGCAAAAGCGTCTCACTGAGTACTGGCGAACTAGCGACTGGCTTAGGAGCAGCGTCGACAGTTTTGGACTTCAACGGCCTGTCTCTTTCTTTGCATTTTTTCGGTATTCCGATAGTTGGGTGGCTAACAAATGTCATTTCTAGATAATTAAACACGAGAGCCAAAATACTTTGAAGCAAAAATGTACAGACTATGGATAGTGTGCTGATTAAAGCACAAATTCGAAAGCAAGGTACGTTGTGGTCAGGGCCCATGCAAGGTATACAGTACAAATGAAAATCCTTGAGATATTTGCTTCCAAGTAGTACAATTAACTTTTACTGACATATCGGTAAAGAGCAAGAAAAAAAGTTTCCCCAACGGGGTACTTAGCTTAGTTGAAGACTTCGGTTCTGAAACTCGAAAATAGGAAGTGCACTCACCATAACGTTCCATCTGAGTAGTTCTACTTCATTTTTCTGCAACCTGTGGGTATACGGATCCGTATCGGATCAGAGCCGGCAACTTTTTTTCTAGCATCTTCTCCAAGCTCTTCCCCTTCACCATAATGCCCTACCAACTCCTATCTTCCCTCAGATAGAGTTTGCTGCAACTAAAAACATAAGCAACTCAACCCAATAAACCAAACCAGAAAAGACAGGACAAGGTCCGGGGATGGAGGGAGGGAATGTTGCAGAAAAATGAAGTATAACTACTCAGATGGAACATTATGGTGAGTACATAAAATTAAGTTAACTACTTCAGATAAAGAAGTTATCTGCAACCTGTGGGACAGAGTCCCCAGCTACTCCGATCCTAGGAGGCCCTTATGGAAGGATATTCCTGAGCACCTCAGTGCCAAAGGATGCTCTCAAAATCAGATCTAAATTTATAATGGAAAATGAAGGTATGTGAATTGGCCCAGGTCGCTGCTGCACAAATATCGTCCAAAGGCACCCTAGATCAAAAGGCAGGAGAAGTCGCCATGAACCTGGTAGAGTGAGCCTTAATAACCAGGAGGAGATAAACCTTTTGCTTTGTAAGCATGTGAAATACAAAGACTGATCCATCTGGCCAAAGAAACTTTAGAAATAGCTTTTCCCATAAATGCTTTGTAAAAGGAAAACAATTGGTCAGTCTTGTGGAAAGACTTCGTTCTATGAAGATAAAAACAAAGCTGTCTAATGAACATCTAACAAATGGAGTTTGTATTCACCTTTAATTTGGAAGTTAGGAAAGAAAACAGGCAGATTAATGGACTGGTTTACGTTTGCTTCAGATGCCACTTTAGGTAAGAAGGAAGGATTAGTACGGAGGGGAACCCTATCCTTATAGAAGACCAAATATGGAGGCATGGCAGACAGAACTTGAAACTATGAAACCCTCCTAGCAGATGTAATGGCGACTAGGGAAAGCGGTCTTCCAGGACAAAAAAAAGTTCATCGAAGCTGCAGGTTCGAAAGGAGGAGCCACCAATGCCTGCAAAACAAAAGTAAGGTCGCAAGGAGGCACTGAATCCTTGACAGGTGGACGTAACAGAAAAGTACCTTTAAGAAAAGCCTTACACAGCCTAGAGGAGGCTAAGGCCATGTCTTCACCAACGTGAAAACTGGAAATGGCTGCCAATTGTACTTTCACTGTGGAGGAACTAGAACAGGGGCTGTAAAGGGATCTGTTTGTCTCAGAGGCCCACATGGAAATGCGCTTCCATTTACTGCAATAAAGTTTCCTAATGGAGTCTTTAAGAGAAGACACCATAATGGATTTTAACGGGGGGTGTAAGACCAGCTGTCCTGGCAATTAACAGAACTGGAGCAACCATGCTGTCAGCTTGAGGCTGCCCAGATCGGGCAGACGTGCCCCCGACGGATGGGAGATTAGATCCGGCAGGGATCCAGAACCCACAGGGGAGCTAACAGAGGAGACCAAAGGAATGGGAACCAAACCTGACTAGGCCAGAGCAGGACAATGAGGATCACTTTGCACCACAGTCAGCAAGCTTTCTGAAGAAACTTTGGAATGAGTGGCAATGGAGGATAAGCATACAGAAGCCCGGGGGGCCAGGCATGGACTAGTGTGTCTCTGGGGACTTCTCCCTGGTGAGGAATCTGAGCGAAGAACTTGCTGCACTTCAAAGATATCGCAGCAAGGCTGACCCCATGCAAGGAAGATCTCCTCCACTACTGACTAGTTTCAGAGAACACTCGTACAGCATCAGAATGGCCTGACTCAATCTGTCCGCTAAAACGTTGGAGCACCCTGGGATGTGCATTGCTATCAAAAACTGACCGGTAGAAATTGTCCATTCCCACACTCTCATGGCCTTGTGACATAGGGGGTAGGATCTGGTTTCCCCGTGCTTGTTGATATACCAGACAACCATGTTATCTGACTGAATTGCAATCAGAGAGGGAGGACTTTGTGAAAGGCTTCCAACGCTAAAAGCACTGCCCTCATCTCTAGAACATTTATGTGCAACTCTGTCTCTGACTGGGACTACGTGCCTTGGACTGTCCTTCCCAGTGTCCCACCTGAGTTGGGAGGTGTCCGTGGTCACTGTAGCTTGGACTGGAGATGACGTGAAGGGGCTTCCTTCTGATATCTCCAGTGAACTTAACCACCAAAGCAGTGACGTCCTACAGACATGACTGATCTTGATCGGAAATTCCATGGGCAGGTCTAGCAAAGACCGCTGAACAGCCAGAGTCCATTAAAGAACCCGTATGGGAAGGCACACACAAGGGAGAATCGATATGGTGGCAGCCATGGAGCCCAGAGAACATCACTCGCCTTTGAGTTCACTATCTTAGCTTTGTGGCACCTGAAGTGTAGGATCCTGTCTGGAGTTAAGAATACCTTCATCTGTTAAGTGTCTAGCTGTGCTGTGAAGTCTAGAACTTGTACTGGTTGCAATTGGGATTTGTGAACATTGACCAATTCCCAGTAGATTGGTCAACCGAATGAAATTATCTAGGACCAGACACAAGTGATGCTTGTTGGGCGCAGCAAAGAGCCAGCCGTCCAAGTATGAAGCGTCAGGTGAGCCGCTACAACTGCCATTAGCTTGGTGAACACCCTGGGGGCTGTGGTGAGACCAAAGGGTAGGGCTCTGAACTGAAAATAACTGGCTTCCAGCCGGAAGGGCAGAAACCTCCTGGAGCTTCTGTGTATTTTGATGTGGTAGTAAGCATCCTGGAGGTCTAACTAGCACATCCAGTCGCACTGTCGGAGATGAGGTAGAATGGACTGTAGGGTGACCATCCAGAATTTCCGTTTGGCTAACGACAGGTTTAATGTTGACAAGTCTAGAATGGGCCTGAGGTCCCACGTCTTTTTTGGCACCAAAAAGAATCTTGAGTAGATGCCTGATCCGGACTGATTAGGGTGGGGGTGGGGCCTGATCGACGGCTCATTTGAGAAGTAGTAAAATCACAAACTGCGGGCTGTAGAGCTTCCGACCAGCCAACCAACCTCTGTCATAAATAAACTTGTAATATTCTTGTATATAATCCACACGTAGGTACACAAATGTTTTATTCGTGTACCTATATATGGATTACATACAAGGATATTACACGTTTATTTAAAACAGAGGTTGGTTGGCTGGTCGGAAGTTCTGCAGCCCGCAGTTTGTGATTTTACTGGTTTGTGTTTTCTCTTTGTTCATAGTCATTTGAGAAGCAGCTTTGAAACCTCTAGAGCTGCGGCCTCCCTGTGAGAGGGTGGAACAAACGAGAGGTGTTTTGTAATATTTGGAGGGGCAACAAATGGGATAGAGTAACCTCTGGACATTATCTGTAAAACCCAGCGATCTGTCGTAATGGACTCCCATACCGCTGGGTGTAAGGACAATCGTCCCGTCCCCCAACTGCCTCCAGAGTTGGACAGTCTGGCAACCCCTCAGAGCTGCTGACTGGGTCTATCAGAAAAAGGTTCCCTAGACCCAAAATTCCTGGGACCCCCTCTACCTCTGGGTCGGCGTCGATCCTGTCCCCCTCTGCCTCTGGGGTAATAGTTGTCCTGAGAATCCCGGGAAAACAGATTTTTGGAACCACATCTTACGCCCTCTGATTCCTAGAGAAGGCCGCTGAGGGTTAGAGAAGCGGACTCCGACGGCAGACAAAGTCTTCCCCTCCTTTTCACTCTGGACAAGTGTGTCACGTACTGTCTTCCCAAAAAGGGAAGAACAGTCGTAGGGAGCGTTGATAAACGATGCCTTGAAAGGGTCCGCGAAGTGACACAACCTAAGCCAGGCATGAAGCCTCATGGCTATGCCTGTCCCAGCTGCCCTAGCTGCTCCTTCCGTGGCATGGGAAAGGAGTCGCATAGACGTGTTTGAGACTGACTTCAAAGTAGACATTTTCACCGAGAATGACTGTCATGCGGCGATAAAGACTCTGGGGGGCGACTCAGCGAATTCCAAAACAAGGTCTCGCTGAAGCCGAATCACGTGCCAAATAATTCAGTGCAGGGATTGAAAAAGTCACCGAGGAATAGACATGCTTCCCAAACCTATCCACCGACCTGGACTTCTTGTCTGGAGTGTGGACTGAGGAGCTCTCCTGTGCTAGTTCCTTCTTTGTGGCCGCTGCAACCAACATAGCATCAACTGGGGCTCATTTCGACCAAGGTTGTTTGTCGGAAGGGGGAGATAAAATCTTGTCAGGGCGTTCTGGGATGGGCTCTACGGTGTCAGGCTCCTTCCATGCCCACGTGGTGATGTCGTCACACCAAGGGGTCCACTGGTGGGGACACCCAAGAAGTAGATGGGCCCATGCCAAAGGCCTCCAGGAACACTGACTCATCCCCAGAAGGTTTTGGGGCTGACCAACCTCCCCTCTGGCGGAGGATCGCCATAATTTCTCCGGAGACGTCTTTGGAAGGTGACCTGGGGGAACCTTCGCCATCTAAGTCAGTGTCCAGAGTGAGGGACTCTGGGAAGTCCAAGTGCCTCCTTTTGCACTTGCGCTTATGGTGACCCTCTTCAATAAGACTTTCAGAAGGGGAGTTATGAGCCACAGGGGTTTCCCTCAGGGAAAATTAACCTGGGGATCCTCTGGCACTGGCTGTCCCTGAGATAGGATGAAGGGAGTAGTCGCCAAATCCAGGGGGGCTTGGGTGGTAACCGAGGGGATGGGCTGGGGTCTCAATCCCTGGGAGAAAACCCTCTCCACCACTTCGAAGGCCAAGGGAGAAGCCCTCCCTGGATCTGAGGCGTGGACTGGAGCCGAAGCCAGGGTAGCCTGAGGTCCGAGGGAACGGATCGGAAAAGGTCAGAGCGGAAGAATCCATTCCCCCTGTTCCAACTCCCTGTCCGCGGCTCCGATAGTCACTCGAATCTGAACAAGTCGGATCAGAGGAACTCAAGGTAACAGCCGGAGTAGAGGTTGGAGGAACAGTCGGCGCCGAGCTACCAGCTCAGAAAAACCTCAGATCCAAGAGCCCCGAAGCACGGATCAAGGAAGGAGAGATGGGGCGGAAAAGAGGCAAGGAGGTCCCCCCTCCAGAGAGAGGGAGGGGCCTGGCAAGACTCCCATCTAAATTTGGGTCTGAATAAATCTCCGCATCATCCTGTCCATGTCCGATAGGCTCAGAGTCTACCTCGAAGAGGCCACCGACTCAGATCTGGCTGGTCTGCGCAATGGGGAGGTAGGCCTGTGGTCCGAATGTTCCAATGGCTCCGGTGAGAAACGAGGAGACCGGAGCAGTGGAGAAACAGTCCTTATGGTCTTAGAAGGGGGACCAAGAAAGTGCTGTCTGGGGGATCTCTTACGATGTCTGTCCTTACTCTTCTCCCTATCCTCTCTGCGCCTTTATCTTTTTCCTTGTCAGCCATGCTGACTGTAGATTTGTCTTTAGAAGACCCATCACCAGAAGAAGAGGGAGGATGAGTCCCTGTCTGGGTGGGAGGTAGAACACTAGAGACCGAGGCACATTCCAGCATGGCAGCAGGGAGAAGGCCTTTGGTTAACTTGGCCTTCTGATCCCCAAGGGCCCTCGGATTGAAACCAGAACAGACAGCACACTAAGTGAACAACTGTGCCACTCCCAAGCAAATTACACACAGTGTGACCATCAGCCGGGGGAACAGCTTATGGCCACACTGTACATTTTTTGAAAACTGGCTTTGGCTGATCAGCAATAGTCCTGCACCCAAAAGTACTAACACTACCTACCAGAAAAACCACACACAAACACAGGTAGGGGAAGGGCAGGCCTAACTACTACTCTCTACAAAACTTTTTTTTTTTACACCGACGAACAAGCAAGACACTAAAAAAGGGGAGGAAGGGAAAATATTCACTCAAACACACACTAGATACAAGAAATACCACTTACTATCCCCTGAGCTCAGAGCAAAGGAGACCACGATGTACACTACTGGCGTGGCAAACGAGATCTGGGGGAAGATAGGAGATGGTAGGGCATTATGTGTAAGGGGAGGAGCTCGGAGCTTGGATCAGATGCTAGAAAAAATGTTGCCGGCTCGGATGAGATACAGATCAGTATACCCACAGGTTGCAGATAAAATGAAGTTAACTACTTCAGATTGAAAATTTCAGGAGTCTGCCTGCACTTGCCAACTGCTTCGGGCAGTGCGCGGCAAGAAAGACTGATGTAATGGCGTCGGCGCATGTTTTATACCCCTGACGACCTGACATCATGGAAGAAGGGACAGCAACTGGCGCAGGACCCAAGACTTTGTTAATCAGGCCGACTGAGGGCAACCTGCCAGCAGATTACCCAAATGTAATGACTGCAACAGTGAAACACGCACATCTGATCAGACTCTGCCACACTCCTTCAGACAAGGATGCAAGTCTCTAGCTGCTCCCACTTCCCACAAGGCCTCACATTCCAACCAACCTCTTCAGAGTTTGCTGCCCATTAAGAGAATAAAAAGGAAGGAAGGAAGTATGGGATTCCAGCAGCAACCTGCTTACCAACCCACAGGACAAAGGCAGATGGAAGGAGTATTTCCAGCAGCTTCTGAATGAAGAAAATCCCACAGAAGCGGTAATGCCCCGGAAACAGCCTACAATGAGAGTAGAAGAGGAGCCCAGCTTAGAAGTAAGAGCAGCACTAAGGAAAATTAAGTCAGGGAAAGCAGCAGGCTCAGATGAGGTCAAAGCAGATATGATAAAGATGCTGTGTGAGCTAGGGGAAAAATGGCTCCTGAGGGTACTAATTGCAGTGTGGAGAGAAAGGCGCATTCCAGATGCCTGGAGAATAAGCATACTCGTGCCAGTGTACAAGAACAAAGGGGACATCCACAACTGTGGACAGTACAGAGGCATCAAACTCCTACCACATTGCATGAAAGTTCTGGAGAGGGTGATTGATAAACGGATACGCAGAATAGTAGAATGTAAGATGGGAGATGAACAGTTCGGATACGCAGAATAGTAGAATGTAAGATGGGAGACGAACAGTTCAGATTCAGATCAGGATGCAGCACAAACTGACCCAATGCTTGCATTGAGACAGATACTTGGGAAGAAACTACAGAAGAGGAGAGAGTCAAACTGGGCTTTCCTAGACTTGGAGAAAGCATATGACAAGGTCCCAAGAAAGCTGATCTGGGCAGTACTGCGGTGGTTTGAAGTCCCAGAAACATTGGTAGAATTAGTACAGGCTATGTACATGGACCCAGTGACTCAAGTACGAACAGTGTTTGGCCTCAATGAGGGGTTCCAAATGGGAGTGGGTGTACACCAGGGTTCAGCTCAAAGCCCACTGCTGTTCATAATGGTAATGGACTACATCAGCAAACAGGTTGGAGGGGACAGAGCAACAAAGCTGTTGTATGCAGATGATGTGGCAGTACAGGCAGACTGATTTAGAACTTCATCAAAGGATAGGAGAATGAAATGCAAATCTGAAGGCACATGGGATGAAGCTAAGCACAGATAAGACAGTGGTAATGGCAGCAGATTGGGGAAATCAGAAGAAGCTGAGAATAGAGATAGATGGGAAGATAGTGGAACAGCTTCAAGTATCTGGGAGGGGTGGTTGAGGAGAAGGGTAGTCTGAAGAGGTCAAAGCTAGAATCAGAGGGGCTGCAGCCAACTGGCAGAATATCAGGTGTAGTATATGACAGAAGAATGCCAAAGAAGCTGAAAAGTAAGGTGTACAAGACAGTGGTGCGACCAGTACTACTGTATGGTACAGAAACCTGGGCAGTAAAGGCAGAACAGTTGAAGAAGCTAGACTTCAAGTGCCTGAGAAAGATGGTAGGATACACACCGCGGGACAGGCGAAGAAATGAGGACATAAGAGCAGAAGCCAAAGTAGCTCCAATTGCAGAAAAGATCAAAGAAAACAAATTAAAATGGTATGGGCACATGTGTAGAAAAGAAGACAACAAGCTGGTGAGAGATTTGGGACAGACAGAAGGGAAGAGGAAGCGAGGGCGTCCAGCAAAGAGGTGGATGGATTGTGTGAAAGAAGAACTGCGACAATCAGGCATGAGTGTTGAAGGCAGGAGAGTGGCACTGAATCGAGAGAGTTGGCGACAGTTAATAAGATACCCCGACCCCATGTAAAATGGGAAAAAGGGGATGATGATGAAACACCAGGAGGAAAGAAAGAAGACAACAGATACCAAGTTATGGTAAATCCATAACTAATAAATCTGATGTCCCTTTCCATTCCTCCTCATGTGTGGGTAGCGTCTCGAGCTATACAACTCCCGGGTGGTCTCCAGGAAGAATATGCCGAAACACTGCCAAACCGAATGAAGCCCTGCTCTGGGAAACTATGTCTAATTTGTAATGAGACAAATGTGTGAGCCTTTGACCAAGAGGCTGCAGAACAGGTATCATCTAAAGCAGCCCTGGATGAAAAGGATGAGGGAGACAGACCTAGTAGAGTGGGCCTTAGGCAGATGAGCTAACTAATCCATTCTTGTTACAATCCGTGATCCACTTTGCAAGAGTATCCTTCGAAAATGCCTAACCCAGGCGGTGGTGAGATGACACAAAAAAGAAGTTATGTACTCACCATAACGTTCCATCTGTGTAGATACTTCATTTGTCTGCAACCTGTGGGTAGTTGGATCCGACCTCGGATCCGAACCGGCAGCTTTCCAAGCTCCAAGATCCGAGCTCCTCCCCCCTACCCATAATCCCTTACTACCAACCACATTACCTCAGATCGGTTATTTTGCCCTATAGGCTAAAGACGGAGAAGAAAATCTCCAAAGGAACAATACCTTACCGAGGTTCGGGGGATGGCAGGGGGGGGGGTCGGTTGCAGACAAATGAAGTATCTACTCAGATGGAACGTTATGGTGAGCACAACTTCTTTATCTGAAGTAGTTACTTCATTTGATCTGCAACCTGTGGGACAGAGTCCCCAGCTTACCTAAAGGCCCTGGGTGGTCCCTACGGAAGGATATTCCGAAGCACCGCGGAGCCAAAGGAAGCCCTACTTCTGGAGATAATGTCCAGTTTGTAATGAGAAATGAACATATGGGAAGACCAGGTAGCTACTGAACAAATATCGTCTACCGGAACTCTAGACCAAAAAGCCATTGAGGTAGCCACAGCTCTAGTAGAACGCGCCTGCACACCAACTGGAGCTGGCTTCCCAGATGAAGTGTATGCTTGTCTAATACACTGAGAGATCCAATTTGCCACTGTCACCTTAGAAATTGGTTTGCCCATGGCTGACTTAGCATAAGAAACAAACAACTGGTCTGACTTGCGAAAATCTTTAGTCCTATGCAAGTAAAAAAGTACAGTTTTGTACCTACCATAAATGTAGATGTTCGAAGATCCACATTGCTGCAGTCATAACTTGTGGGTAGTCCGCTGTCTTCGGTCGGCCCGAATACCAAAGTATTAGGCTGGCATCGGTCATGGTCGCTCAGATCTGACGTCAGTACGCCTTGGTATTAAAGCTCATGACCGACGTCATATCCCCAGTCTTTCTTGCCCCAGATGTCAGAAGGCCCTAAAAAGAAAGGCCATAGCCAAAAAACAGAGAAACATCCAACCACCCATGAACAAACAATAGATACAACCCAAAACACACAACCACCTCAAACTACAGTGGGGAAGGAGGGAGGGTAAATTGGACTGCAGCAATGTGGATCTTCGAACATCTACATTTATGGTAGGTACAAAACTGTACTATGTTCTTCATCTCACATTGCTGCAGTCATAACTTGTGGGTAGAATCCCAAAGCAAAGGTAAAGGGAGGTTGGCAAAATTATAAAGCATTGGGAGCTGCTAACATGCCCTGTAAAACTGCAGTGGCAAACCCAGCCCTAGATTTGGAGTAAAGAGGGAGATGGTAATGTTTAGAAAAAGTGTTCACTGAACTCAAAGTAGCTGCTTCTAAAATATCTTTAGTAGCTACACCCCTTAAAAAAGCAGTAGAAGTGGCAGTAGCTCTAGTGGAATGAGGTCTGATTCCAGCCGGAATCTCCTTACCATGATGAGAACAAAAAGCAATACAATGGCCAATCCACTTAGAAATAGTCCGTTTAGAAACAGGTCTCTCCTGAGATCCCAATGCAAAAGAAACAAACAACTGTTGAGACTGTCTGAACCCTTTCGTTCTGCTCAAATAGTAACGCAACTGCCTGTGAATATCCAAAGAGTGCAAAATCTTTTCCCCTTTATTTTGGGGATCAGCATAAAATGTAGGCAAATGAATAGATTGGTTCAAGGCCACATTTGAAACAACTTTAGGCATAAAAGTAGGGTTAGTACGTAGAGATACCCTATCCTTATGAAAAATCAGGAAGGGCTCAACTGCCATTAGAGCCTGTAATTCAGATACCCTTCTAGCAGACGTAATGGCCAACAAAAAAGCAGTCTTCCAAGACAAAAATTTCAACTCAGATGTAGCTGCAGGTTCAAAAGGAGGTAAAGTGAGTTTCTCCAACACAAAATTGAGATCCCAGGAAGGAGTAGGAGCTCTACGTGGGGGTCTTATGTTCTTTGCCCCTCTAAGAAATTGCTTAAAGGATGAGAGAATAATGGTGGGTCACAGTCATAGTGAGCAGAAATGGCTGCAGCATGAACTTTTACAGAGGAGAAAGACAAACCTTTGTCTAATAATTCTGTAAGATACTGAAGAGAAACACTCAAATTAGGTACTGAAACATCAAAGCTCTCTGCTTGGCTCCAAATAAAAAATCTCCTCCATTTATCAGCATAAACTTTCCTTGTACTAGGCCGTCTGGCCACCAAAATAGCATCCAAAACTTGTTGAGGAAGCTGCGACCCTCCAGGGTCTAGAACAGAATATGCCAGGCTGTCAGATGCAGAGACTGTATCCTGACGTTGAGGAAATGATTGCCTGCCTGGGACAAAAGGTGTGGAATTGATGGCAAAGGCCAAGGAGGCTCCCGTACTAAACTCCTCAGCAGAGGGTACCAGTGCTGACGTGGCCAATCTGGAGCTATTAGAATCATGGAGGGCTTGTCCTGTCTGACCTTCAAGAGCACCCTGGGAAGGAGAGGCAGAGGAGGAAAAGCATAGACGTGAAGATTTTTCCAACTGAATGACAGAGCATCCACTTTCCAAGCTTTTGGATGAAACAGCTTTGTGCAAAACTTTGGCAGCTGGAAATTTAGTGGAGAAGTGAACAGATTCATGTCTGGAGTCCCCCAAAGCACTGTCAACTGTCGAAATACATGAGGATCCACCATCTGTCTGCTCATAACATCCGCTAAGGAGTTCTGTGCTCCTGGCAGAAACCTTGCCTGAAGAGTGAGTTGCAAACAGAGCAGTCTCCCACAAAATCATAGCTTGCCTGCAAAGAGGGTACGAATGGGTTCCCCCTCGCTTGTTGATGTACCACATGACAGTTGTGTTGTCTGTTTGAATCAACACGTGTCCTGGTTGAAGTAGATCCTTGAAAGCCATCAATGCAAATTGGACTGCTAACATCTCCTTCATGTTGATATGCAAATGTTGAAGTCTGGCAGGCCACGTGTCTTGAACCCATTTTCCATTGAGGTGTGCTCCCCAAGCCTTGTCTGAGGCATCTGTCGTTAAGATCTGACTCACCTCTGGTCGGGTCACAGAGAGTCCCTTGTTTAGGTGACATTCCTGAGCCCACCACAAAAATTCCTTTTGAATGCAAGGTATTATCTGAATGACAGTGTCCAAATCGTGACAGTGTTGAGTCCACACACTTTTGAGATACCATTGTAGCCTCCTCATATGCAGTTTGGCATTGGGAAGCACCAGAATACAAGATGCCATGAACCACAAGGCTTGAAGGACTGTCCTTGCAGTCAGCCTGGACAGGAGAGACAATTGTTGGAAGTACTGGGTAAGATTTCTTTGCTTGTCCGGGGTCAAAAACGCCATCTGAGAGGCTGTATTCAGTCTCACACCCAGAAAGCACATTTCCTGAGAGGGTACTAGACTGGACTTTATTTCGTTCACAGAATACCCTAGGCACCTTAACACTGCCATAACATACTGAAGATGGTGAAGTAGCTTGTCTTTGTCTTGAGCAAGAATCAGGCAATCGTCCAAATAAGGATACATTTGTATTCCTCTTAACCTTAAGAAGGCTATTACCGGAGCCAGAACTTTTGTGAACACCCTGGGCGCAGTAGATAAGCCAAAGGGCAATGCAGAGAACTGATAATGTAAAGTCCCAGCCCGAAAACGCAGGAATCTCCTGCAGCTGGGCCTGATAGGAATATGAAGATAAGCCTCCTTGAGATCCAGAGTTACCATCCAGTGATCTTTGCCTAGCAGAGGCAGAAGTTGTTGCAAAGTCGACATTTTGAATTTTGGAATGTCCAGGTATGTGTTGAGAATAGACAAATCCAGAATTGGCCTCCAAGTGTTTCCTTTCTTTGGTACAAGAAACAGGCGGGAATAAAATCCTAGGCCCACTTCTGAAGGAGGGACCTGCTGGATAGCCCCCATTTGTAGAAGTAAAGAAATCTGTTTGTGAGCCTCTACCTTTTGCTGAGGAGGAACGTCTGGCATGCCTTTGAAAGGGGGCAATGTGTGGAAATAAAACTTGTAGCCTCGGTTTATAATGTCCAACACCCATTTGTCCTGGGTGACTAAAAGCCAATTTTGCCTGAAAAGTGCCAACTTTCCTCCCAGAGGAGCTGCCAGACAGGAAGGATCGGGCAGCTGAAGATGCAGGTCATTGGGTCTGTTTACGAAAGGACTGGCCCCTGCCCTCACCTATAGACTGTGCAGGGGAACTCCACGTCCTAGGCCTAAAAGAACCCTGTGCATGAGCTCTGCCCCTACCACGTCTAGATCTACCCTTAGACCAAATCAGAACAAGGGTAAGCCCATCCCTTAGTAGGCCAATTTCTGCTAAACTTAGGGGCTGCACCTGCAAACAATCCTTAACAGTCTGCATAGACTTAGCTTTGTCTTCCATTTTCTTCAAGACGGACTCCACAGGAGAACCAAACAAAACTTCAGACTGAAGGGGAGCATCCAAAATTCGAGCTTTAACATGCTCTGACAAGTTCTGATCCTTAAGCCAGGCGTGCCTACGAAGAACTGATCCAGTGGCAGCCACCCTGTAAGAGGCCTGTAAAGCATCAAAACCACACTGCAAGGAATGCTTACCCACCTGATCAGAGGCATGAACTAAATCCTGTAATTCTTTACACTCTAAGCCCTCTGCTAAAGCATCTACCTTAGATTTCAACTGACTAAGGAGAAAATTCTGGTACTTCAGCATATGAAACTGGCAATTCAAAGCCCTCATTGCAAGAGTGGAAGAGGTATACACTTTTTTACCCCACCTATCCAAAGCTCTGGAGTCTTTATCCATAGGAACTGGATTCTTTACAACAGAAGCCCTGACACCCTTAGGTCCCTGGCTAAGTTTCTGGGTCAGCCCTAGGGCTCTTATACAAATATTTATGAGCCTCTGGCACCCTGTAATACCTGTCTGGCTTGACTGGTGCAGGAGGCAAAGAGTCTGGATTAAGGGAAGCCTCAGAGAAAACATCCTGAACAACATCCAAAACAGGAGGTATAGCCAAGGGCCTATGTTGTGGTAAAAATAAGAATTCCCTAAGCCTCTTTCGGGAATCTGAGAAATCCTGACCTTCCCATTTAAAATGTTCCCTCATAGAATGCAGGGTTTCTGAAAAAGAAAAATCCTCTGGAGGGGAAGCAGAAGGAGTAGAATCCTCTGCGTCTGAATCAGAAGGGAGAAATTCCTGAATGTCTTCAGCCGAAGACTCTGAGTAATCTGAAGAATGTTCCAATCCTTCCACCTCTGGCTCCACCCTAGGCCTCTTATCTGGAGGGGGCATAGAACCTCTGATCAAGGAAATCAAATCTTCTGCCATTTTAAGCATGTGTTTTTTAGGTACAGAACCTGCAGAACTAGGACTGACGACAGAGGAAGACAAATCAGGCCTGGCCTTGGAAGGTACCTTAGAGACAGAGGGAGAAGGCCTAACCACCTTATGTAAAGAAGGGATTACAGCAACCTGAGAGGCCCCCTCAGCTTGACCAGACTCCTGAGAGGCCACATCCTGCAAAATTAAAGGTTCCCCCTGAGACTCAACTGAAACCTCGGCTGGATCCACAGATTCCACCGTGGTTTCTAAAGAACCGGCGTCCGGAACGGACGACTCATCCTGCTTGGATTTTAACGATTTCTCCTTACGCTTCTTAGTGGTAGCGGGCGTCGGAGGATCCGACGGCATATTGTAATTACACCGCTTACCGAAGACAAGCCTAGCACAATCTAACCTACGTTTAATGGTGCGCTTATTAAATTTAGCACAAAAGCGACACCCGACTACGTCGTGCTCAGGCCCCAAGCAAGGAATACAGAGAGAGTGGTAATCCCTATGAGGTATCAGTTTCCCACAAGAAATACAATTATTCACTTTTTCTGACATCCGGATTTAACTGAGGCAAGAAGACAAAAATATTCCCCAACGGGGTACTTAGCCAACTTGGATTCGGTCTGAAACTCAGAATACGAAAATTTCAGGACGCCGAACGGCACTTGCAAACGCTGCTTCTGCTTCGGACCATGCGGCAAGAAAGACTGGGGATATGACGTCGGTCATGCGCTTTAATACCAAGGCGTACTGACGTCAGATCTGAGCGACCATGACAGACGCCAGCCTAATACTTTGGTATTCGGGCCGACCGAGGACAGCGGACTACCCACAAGTTATGACTGCAGCAATGTGAGATGAAGAACATCGTAGCTGTCTGTGCACATCCAATTTGTGCAATGTGTACTCACCTTTGTTTTGGAAACTCAAGAAGAAAACAGGAAGGTTAATAGATTAATGTTAGTCTCTGTGGCTACCTTAGGCAGAAAAGAAGGATTAGTCCTGAGGGCCACCCTATCTTTGTGAAAAATAAGGTATGGATACTTAATGCACAAGGCTTGAAATTCTGATACTCGCTTGGCCGAAGTAATAGCGACCAAGAAAGCAGTTTTCCAAGATAAGAATTTTAATGGCACTGAGGCCGCCGGTTCGAAAGGTGGTCCTGTTAATGCTTGTAAGACCAAGGTAAGATCCCATGGAGGCATAGCCGGCTTAATAGGGGGCTTTAAGAGAAACACGCCTTTTAAGAAGGCCTTGCATATTTTTGCCGATGCCAAAGAATCTACGCCATCCCCCACATGAGAGATGGCTGCAAGCTGGACTTTAACGGTGGACGCACTAGCTCCCTGTCTAAAAAGGAGGGACAGGAAGTCCAGGAGAGTGGGAATAGGAACCGTAAAGGGATCCAATTCCTTATCCTTTGCCCAGATGGAAAATCGTTTCCTTTTACTGCTGTAGAGCTTTCTGGTGGATGGCGTATGAGCTGCCACCAGAATGGCCTTAACAGGGGATGAGATACCGGGAGTCCTAGCCATTAACGGAACTGGATCAACCAGGCCGTGAGCCTGAGGTTGACCAGGTTCGGAGTGTGGCATCTCGTCGGATGCAAGATTAGGTCTGGTCTGGGATCCAGAATCCATGGGGGGGCCACACAGACTGCAGAAAAGGGAACCAGATTTGTCGAGGCCAGAATGGGGCAATGAGAATCACTCTGCTCCCCAACAGACAGGCTTTCTGGATGAATTTCATCATCAGAGGAAGAGGAGGATACGCATAAAGGAGACCGGGCGGCCAAGCATGAACCAGAGCGTCCCTGGGGGATTCCCCTCTGGGGGGGAACTATCGTGAAGTAATCGCTGCATTTTGTGTTTAGGGGAGAAGCAAAAAGGTCGCAGCGAGGTTGACCCCATTTGAGGAATATCTGCTTCGAGACAGATGGATTCAGAGACCACTCGTAAGGGCTGAGAAATACCAGACTTAACTTGTCCGCTAATATGTTGGACCGCCCCGGAATGTGCGTTGCTATCAGAAAGCGGTTGGTGGAAATCGCCCACACACTCTCATGGCTTCTCGACACAGGGGGTAAGATCTGGTCCCTCCCTGTTTGTTTATATACCAGACAACGGACATGTTGTCCGTCTGGATTGCAATAGTCCCCAGAGGAAGAAGGTGATGGAGAGCTTGCAACGCCAAAAGCACTGCCCTCATCTCTAGGACAGTGATATGTAATGCAGTCTCTAGAGAAGTCCACGTGCCTTGGACGGACTTGCCCGCGTAATGCCTGCCCCACCCGAGGCAAGAGGCGTCCGTGGTAAACGTGGCTTTGACTGGGGGAATCACAAAAGGTCTCCCTTCTTTGAGTTCCTGAGCCTGTAACCACCAAAGTAGGGAGTCCCTGCATGCCCTGCTCAGGGGAATCGGCATGTCCAAGGGATGGACTGATAGTGACCATTGGACCTGGAGAGTCCATTGTAACACTCGCATTCGCAGACGGGCATGGAGAGAAAGGCCAATCGCTGCTGACAGACCCTAACGCCCTCAGGACTAATTCTGCTGGAGGAGCGGGGTTCCGAAGAATGTCTAAGACTTGGAGACACAAATTGTTTAGTCTGACCGACGTCAGAAACACTTTGGAGATCCGGGTATCCAACCTGGCCCCTATGAATTCTAGGGCTCGAGTGGGGCACAGGCAGGATTTCTTCAAATTCACTGAAATGCCCAAATGACGGAACAGAGAGAGGGCGTAATCTCTCGCCACAACCAGTAGATGCTTGTTGGGGGCGGTGAGGAGCCAGTCATCCAGGTAAGGGAACACCTGAATGCCCTGGAGTCTCAGGTGGGCTGCAACCACTGCCATGACTTTGGTAAACACTCTGGGGGCTGAGGTTAGGCCAAGTGGAAGAACCCTGAACTGATGACTGGCTCCTAGCCGGAAGCGGAGGAACCTCCTGGATAGTCTGTCCATTAGTATATGGTAGTACGCATCTTTGAGGTCCAACGAGCACATCCAGTCGTTCTCCCGCAGAAGGGGGAGAATAGATTGGAGGGTGACCATCCGGAACTTTTCCTTGGGTATGAACAGGTTCAGGGACGAGAGGTCTAGAATGGGTCTGAGGTCCCCCGTTTTCTTTGGCACCAAGAAGAACCTGGAGTAATAACCCAACCCGGACTGATCTGGGGGGACGGGCTGGATGGCTCTTTCTTAGCAACTCCGAAATTTCCTGAGCTGCGGACTCCCTTTGATGGGGTGGAACATCGGGGAGACGTTTGGGTTGGGGGGGGGGTGAGCGAACGGTATGGTGTAACCTCTGGATATTATCCGGAGCACCCATCGATCATTTGTAATGGACTCCCAGTTTGACAGGTGCTCTGATAATCGCCCCCCGACTGCCTCCAGAGAGGGACAGTCAGGCAAGCCCTCAGGGCTGTTGCGCGGGTCCGTCCGAAAAAGGTTCTCTAGACCCGAAGTTACGCGGCCCCCCTCTGCCTCTGGGCTGGCATCCACCTTGTCCTCCTCTGCCTCTAGAGGAAGAGTTGTCCGCAGCAGGATGGGATTGCTGAGATTTACGGAACCACAGCTTCTTTTGCCCCCTCTGATTCCTGGAGAAGGATCTTTGGGGGTTAGAGAAGCAGACTCAGACGGCGTCTTCCCATCCTTTTCGCTTTGGACTATAAGGCCGAACCATCATAAGGGGCATTCGCGAAGGACGCCTTAAAGGGATCTGTGAAGTCGCAAAGGCGGAGCCAGGAGTGACGTCGCAAGACTACTCCAGCTCCGCTAGCTCTAGCGGCTCCTTCCGTGGCATGGGAAAGAAGCCGCATAGATGTATTTGATATGGACTTTAGAGTGGCCATTCGAGTCTCACAAACCTTTTTGTCTGGGACAGACATGGACTCGAGGGGCTGCAGCGTATTCTTTAATGAAGTCACGCTGTAGCCCGATAGTGTGTGCCATGTAGTTCAGCGACCTTATGGCAAAGGTCGCTGAAGCAAACATCCGCTTCCCAATACGGTCCAAAGCCCGGGACTCCTTGTCCGGCGGATGGACCGAAGAACTTTCTTGGGCACGTTCTTTCTTGGTGGCCACCGCCACCAGCATATCAACCAGCGCGCCTTTGGACCAAGAAGGTCCATCAGAGGGAGGGCTGAGGACCTTGTCTGGGCGTCTAGGGATAGGCTCCACGGTGTCTGGCTCCTTCCAAGCCCTGGTGGTAATTAAATCCACCAAGGGGTCGGCTGGGGGGGGACACCCAGGAGGTAGATGGGCCTGCCTCAAAGGCCTCCAGAAATATGGACTCGTCCAGGGAGGGCTTTTGGGCAGACCACCCCCCTCTTATACGCAACATTTCCATGATGTCTCCAAATGAGACTTCAGGGGGTGACCTTGGGGAGCCCTCCGTATCATCCAAATCCGTATCCATGGTAATGGACTCGGGGGAGTCCAGGTGCCTCCTTTTGCACTGGTGTTTCCGAGGCGCCTCTTCGGCGGGACTGTCCGAAGAGGGCTCATCCACAGGGTGGTGTTCCTCCCTAGGAACCAACTGGAGGCTTTGGACAGGCTGTCCAGATGGACGGATAATCGAAGACAGACCCTGATACAGTGGGGGTACGGGTGGATCCAAAGGCCTGGTCGGGGACCTGGATGACCTCGACAGTACCCTCTCCACTACCTCAAAAGCAGAGGGAGATTCACAGTCACCAGCCTGAGAAAGTAACCTCCTCGGCTCAGAGGATAGGATCGGGGTCGGAGCCGAAGCAATCTGACCAGAGGTAGTGGTGTGCTCCGACCCAATCTGTGCCAATGACGCAACCACCCCCTCGGATCCGATGCTCAACCCTCGGCCCCGAGAGCTTGGATCCGACAAGCTCGAAGGTATAGTCGGCGCCGAAGACACCATCTCTGTCGGCGCCGACGTATCCCCGGGATCCGAAAGGGCCTGGAACAGACAACTCTGAGACCCCAAAACGGGTCGAAGAAGGAGCGATCGGGGCAGAAATGGGGGATGCACTCCCTCCCAAGGGGGGGGGGGGGGAGGCAAGAGCATCCCCATCTGCATCTGGGTCTGTAAAAATCTTTGCATCATCCGATCCATGTCTGCTTCGAAGATGCTCCTTGTAGACAGCGAGGAGGTAGTTGAGGCAGGCCGGGAGGGACACCTAGAAGACCTCGAGGGAGACCTATCCTCCTCTGGCTCCGGAGAAAAGGAAGGTGAACGGAGCCGAGAGGACAAGGATCCGGAGACCCTCTCAGGGGACTTCAGAATCTTTTCAGGCGGAGCCGAGGGATGAGACTCGGCCCGCCTTTTTGAACTATGGCCCTCTATCTCTATGCTTCTTCTTCTCCCTGTGGGAAGAAGCACTAGACTCCACAGAGCTAGTACCCGATAAGGGAGGTTGAGTCCCGGGTATAGTTAAGGGAGTAGCCGGCGCCGAAGCTACAGGAGTAGCTTGAACCCGGCTGGGAGAGGAAGAAGCAGATTCCTGAGGGAGTTTTCCCGCCAGGATCAGCTTGTTCTTCCTGTCCGAGTGTCCGAGGGTTGAAGGCCGCGCATATCTGGCAGGCCTCCGATAAATGTGCTGCCCCCAGGCATAAAACGCACCGAGTGTGGCCATCAGCTGGGAAAAGCTTGTGGCCACACTCAGTACATTTTGAAAATATGGCCTTAGATTCAGCCATAAAGTTGTCTCACACACACACACCCAAACACTAGGGGGGAGGGGGAGAGAAAAATTTAAACTAAGGAAAAAAAGTTTTTTTTTTTTAAAGGGTTTTAAAGGATTTGACACTTAAAACACACACACACAATTTAAACTAGAAAAAATTCTATGAAATGGAACAATCTCACCAAGCCAGGAGCTCTTCCCACTAAGCAGCAACTGTCTTTAGCCGCGGCAAAAAAAAACGATCTGAGGTAATTAGGGGGAGGAGCTAGGAGCTCGGATCTTGGAGCTTGGAAAGCTGCTGGTTCGGGTCAGAGGTCGGATCAGACTACCCACAGGTTGCAGATCAAATGAAGTAACTACTTCAGATCAGCTGTTCTGATTTTGAAAGGATTTCGTCCTCTGTAAGTAAATAGTTGTAACTGCCTGTGAACATCTAGCATATGCAACAAATGTTCTCCACCATTAGAAATATTTAGGAAGAAAACTGGCGGTTGAATGGTCTGGTTGAGATTTGAGTCTGTAGTTATCTTGGGCATGAAAGGAGGATTTGTACAAAAGGACACCCTATTCCAGAAAATAATGTAAGGAGGCTTAGAAGACTAGGCCTGAATCTCCTAGATTCTCTTTGTTGAGGTAATGACAATGAGAAAGTTTCTTATGGAAGACAATCTAAGTCACAACCACCCACTGGTTCAAATAGCTTTTGAGTTCAGCTTTGCAATAGCACAGGGAGATCCCATGGTGGGGAAGGATCTTTTACTGGAGGCCTGAGGAGGAAGATCCCTTTGAAGGAGGCCTTGCACAGTCTGGAAGTAGAGGAGTAACTGAAAACATCACCAAAATGCGAATTAGAGATGGCTGCCAATTGAAGTTTGATGGTAGAAAAGCTGGGTCTTTCTTTTTAAAGGGATGCCAAAAATAGCTGAAAAAGGAGTGGAGAAATGGTCAATATTCTCTTTAGAAGCCCAGAAAACAAATCTCTTCCCTTCACTCCCATAAACTCTTGGTAGCAGGTTTCTGGGAGGACAGAATAATGTCTCTGATGCGACAGGCAAGCCTGGACCTTCTAACAATCCTGGAAGTGGGGAACCAAGTGGTCAATTTGAGGGACATCAGACCGGGGTGAAAACCCTCCATCGATTTACAAAGGAGGTCCTGGTGGAGTTCTAGAATCCATGGAAGATTTTTCAGATGAGATCAGAGGAAGGGGAACCAACTCCTGACAAGGCCAATAGGGGACAATGAGAATTACCAATGACTTCAGACACGGCTTTCTGAAGAAACTTTGGGATCAAGGGCAAAGGAAGATAAGCGTACAGGAGACCAGTGGGCCAATCGTGAACCAGAGCATCCCTCAGGGACTCCGGGGGGGCGGTTGTATGACAGAGCAAAAAAATAGTTGCTGCACTTTGTTCTGGGGGATGCAAACAAGTCGCAGCAAGGCTGGCCCCAATGACTGAAGAAAGTCCGCAACTGATTGAGGGATCACTCATAAGAGGTCAGAATGAACCTGCTGAGCTTGTCTGACAGGACGTTGGATTTCCCCGGTATGCGAGCTGCAAGTAGAAAACTGTCCAAAGACATTACCCATTCACAAACCCTCATGGCCTCTCTGCACAGCAGGTAACAGTGGGTTCCTCCTTGTTCGCTGATGTATCACAGCATCGACATATCTGTGTAAACTGTGATCGTTCAGAGGGAGAACTTCCTGAAAGGCTTGCAATGTGAGAAGGACTGCTCTCATCAACAGTACATTGATGTGCAATGTTGCCTCTTTGTGACCACATGACTTGGACCATCTTATCCTTGAAATGTCCCCACACCCCAACTGGGAAACATCCGTCGTCACCATGGCTAAGAGGGATGGAAGAAGGAAAGGTCTGCATAAAGTCAGATCATCTGACAGCAATCACCATTGTCGATGCTTTTGGCAAACCAAAGATGGCTTGATAGTAATACACAGAGGTTGGTAGAATACAGACCATTGAACAGCCAGGGTCCACTGAAGGACTTGCATAAAATACCTTGCAAGAGGGACTAATGGGATGGCAGCCACCATAGATCCAAGAGCAACTAATGGGATGTCAGCTGCCATAGATCCTAGAGCCTGGAGTATCAGCCTTTCTGATAGAGAAGCTCAATTCAAGACCGTTTGGACATTACCTCCCAAGGCTTGAATGTGATGAGGGGAAGAGCAGCAATCTGGTTCACCGTGTCCAAGGTAGCTCCAATGGATTCTAAAGTCTGCACGGGAGATAGATTCGACTTTGCCAGATTTATAATGATCCCTAGATGACTGGCAAGGTAGAAGAAATCCCTGGCCTGTAGTAGTTGATGCTTGGTTGGGGCAGTAAAGAGCCAGTTGTCCAGCTATGGAAACACCCGGAATCCTTTCAGTCTCAGGTGAGCTGCAACTACTGCCACTCCTTTGGTAAACACCCTGGGGGCTGTGGAGAGTCCAAAGGGCAGAGCCCTGAATTAAAAATGACAGTCTTCCAGCTGGAAGCACGTATGACTTCTGGTAGCATCTGTCTATTTTGATGAGATAGTACACATCCTTCAAGTCTACTGAGCACATCCAATTGTCCTACCACAGCATCGATAGAATGGACTGAACTGTCAACATTCGTAACTTTGCCTTCTTTACTAGCAAATTTAATTTGCTTAAATCCAAAATGGATGTCAGGCCACTGGTTTTCTTTGGCACTAAAATGAACAGAGCAAGTTCCAAATTTTGTCAGGGCAGCACCGTTTGGAAGATTTAGGACTTCTACTGCAAACTCCCTCTGACTGGGTGGAATGTTGGGGAGTCTCGTCTCTCCGGAGGAGGATTTAGAAAGGGAACAGTCTCTAGACAATCTTTAGCACCCACTTATTTTGCGTTATTATTGGTCCAGGTGGTACGGTCCACAGATGACCCTCAACTGCCTTCAGAGATTAGCAGTCAGGCAGTGCTTTAGGAGCGCTGGTAGGGACCATCACAAAAAGGTTTCCTGAATTCCTGACTATGCAGATCCCCTCTGCCCCTGGAGGAGCATCTCCCACTGAAACTTCCTCCTGTGCCCCTAGAGGAAGAATCCCCTGTTGATCTTGGGAAGACCTCTGGGATTTTTGGGAACCAGGTTTTCTTTCAAGTGCGCTGGTTTCTAGAGAAGGTGCACTGTGGAGTGAAGAACTTGACCTCGACGGCAGATAAGGTCTTCCCTTCTGGTTCACTGTGGGTTAGGGTCTCTGACCGATGGACCAAAAAGCAAGGGGGTGTTAAGATGCCTTAAAGGGCTTCGCAAAAATCACAAAGCCTCATCCAGGCAAGTCTCCTAATAGCAATGCCTGAGCCGGCGGCCTGTGTAGCAGTTTCTGTGGAATCTGAAATCAGCCTCATGGAAAAAGTTACGACTTACCAGAACAATCCAGCTGTGATCTATTCTTAACTTGAAGGTACGGTTCTGATCCCTGGAAAGGACTCTGCCGTTATCTAGCTTGTCAGCCAAAAAAATCTCTCTAGCTACTGCGCTGGTTTCTAGAGAAGGTGCATTGTGGAGTGAAGAACCTGACCTTGACAGCAGATAAGGTCTTCCCTTCTTGCCCGCTGCAAGTTAAGATCTCTGACCGATGGACCAAAAAACGAGGAACCATCAATGGGGGTTTTAAAGGATGCCTTAAAGGGCTCAGCAAAAATCACCATGCCTCATTCAGGTAGGTCACCTAATAATGCCAGAGTCAGCTGCCTATTTGGCACAATCAGCCTCATGGAAAAAAGTTACGACTTACCATAACATTACATCTATGATCATCTATTCTTGACTTGTGGGCATGTTTCCGATCTTCAGAACTAATTCTACAATTATCTAGCTTGCATCAGCCCAAAAAAAACTCTCGAGCTACTAGTCTACCCACAATGTCCCTCTCTACATTAACGCAGCTAGGGTTTGCAGACTTGCAGAAAAGATACCCTAACACAAGCCAGAAGCCATGTCTAAGGTGTATCCCTAACAAGGAAACCCAAGACCACATGTTGCTCCACAAGAAATCTATACGAGGGGGCAGGTGAGGTGGGACGCAAGAATAGATGAACAACAACACAGACAGAACATTATGGCAAGTCATAACTTTGATGTTGTCAATCTTCATCTATTCCTGACTTGTGGGACAGAGTCCCCAGCTACTGTAGGTCCTTGGTGGCCCTATGGAAGAACATTCCCAAGAACCATGAAACTGAAGGAGGCTCTTCCCCTGGAGACCACTTCCAATCTGTGAGGAGTGATTAAGGTATGTGAAGAAGCCCATGTAGCAGCTGTGCAAATTTCTGACATAGAAGCTTTAGAATGAAAAAAAAGTACAGTTGTGTACACTTACCATAAATGTAGATAGTAAGAGTGTATTTACTGTTGCAGTCATCACACTTGGGTTATCTGCCTGCAGGTAGCCCTTAGTCGGCCTGAATACCAGGGACTTAGTATTTCTGCGTCAGTTGCTGTCGTTCCAGGACTGACGTCAGGTCGTTAGGGGTATAAAAACAAAGCAGGGGTGGGTCCTCTCCTTGGTGGTCTTAAGTTGTTTGCCCCTCTCAGGAACTGTTTAATGAAAGGGTGATAGAAGAGAGAGGTGACTCTGTTGTAATGAGCCAAGATGGCAGAGGCATGGATCTTAATAGAGGATAGGCCTCTGTGGAGTAGATCTGCCAAGTAATCCAGGATTAGAGGTAGGGAGGGCAGTGCTGTGTCCTCACCTTTAGAATGAATCCAGGAGCAATACCTTTTCCACTTATCAGCACAGGAATTCCTTGTACTGGGTCTTCTGGCTTCCAGAATGACATCCAGTACCTGCTTGCTTAGGCTGGTCGGTGTGGAAGAATTCAAGGAATAAGCCAGGCTGCAAGATTCAGGGTTTGCTGTTGTGGATGCAAAATCCCCCTGCTAGGTGAGGGTGGTTGGGCTCTGGGGTAGGTGCCAGGGTGGCACCAGTGACAGGCTGCACAGTAGTGGGTACCAGTGCTGGCGTGGCCAGTTCGGGTCAATCAGAATTGTCCTTGGTCTGTCCTGTCTTATCTTGAGCAATATTCTTGAGAGAAGGGCCAGAGGGGGAAGTGCATAGATTGAGAGGTTTACCCACTAGAAAGATAGGGCATCCACTTTTCAGGCTCTGCTGTGAGGTGTCCTAGTGCAGAATTTGCTGAGCTGGTGATTGCAGGGGGAACCAAAGTAGTCCACCTCCGGCGTCCCCCATTTCTGGATCAGAAGGCTGAAGGTACTGGGTTCTAACTGCCACTTGTGTGGGTCTAGGAGATTTCTGCTAAAGTCATCTGCCAGTGAGTTTTGTTTGTCTGGCAGGAATTGAGCTTGCAGATGGACCTGGATGTCCAAGGCCGTGTTCCACAGGGCCATGGCTAGCCTGCAGAGTTGGTCCTCCCACTTGTTGACGTACCATACAACAGTGACGCTGTCTGTTACCGTACCATACAACAGTGACGCTGTCGGTTACCGTACCATACAACAGTGACGCTGTCGGTTACCGTACCATACAACGGTGACGCTGTCGGTTACCGTACCATACAACAGTGACGCTGTCGGTTACCGTACCATACAACAGTGACACTGTCTGTTACCGTACCATACAACAGTGACGCTGTCGGTTACCATACATACAACAGTGACGCTGTCGGTTACCATACATACAACAGTGACGCTGTCTGTTTTTATTAGCAGGGGTCCTGGTGAGAGTAGGGATCTGAAAGCTGTTAGAGCGTGCCGAACAGCTAGCATCTCTTTTTGGTTGATGTGCAGATGAATTTGACTTTGGCTCCAGTGGCCCTGAATGCAGCTGTCATCCAGGTGTGCCCCCCAGGCATAGTCTGATGAGTCTGTGGTTAGGGTCTGGGCGGCATGGGGTTGAGTAAAGGGAAGTCTCTTGTTATGGTAGCATGCTTCTGCCCACCAAAGAAACTCTGTCCTTAGACAAGGTACGACAGGAATGAGTTTCCAGGTCCTGAGAATGTTGGCACCAAAAGACTAGTACCACTGAAGTTTCCACATATGCAGTCTGGCATATGGAATTAGTAGGATGCAAGAGGCCATGAACCCTAGAGCCTGCAGGATTTTCCTTGCAGATAGCTGGATTCTGGTGGCAACTTGAGTGAAGTAGCCTGTCAGGCTTGTTTTTCTGGAGTAAGGAATGCCATCTGGGATGCGGTGTCCAAGCTTACTGCCAGGAATATCATCTTTTGACTGGGGACTAGTTTTAATTATTTTCGTTGATAGTGTACCCCAGGGAGATTAGAAGGTTCTTTACAAATGTCAGGTGCTGCAACAGCATTTTTCCTGAGTGTCTGCCTGAGTCAGGCAGTCAAAGTACAAGTAAATTAAAAATTTTCTCTGTCTGCAGTAGGCAATGGCTGGAGCCAGGCATTTTGTAAATACTTCTGGAGCAGTGGATAAGCCAAAGGGACGTGCAGAGAACTGATGATGCATAGATCCTGCCCTGAAGCATAGGTATTTCCTGCATGAGTTCCTGAGAGGGATGTGCAGATGGGCTTTTTTTTTTTTTTTTTTAGGTCTAGGGTGGCTAACCAGGCATCTTTGGCCAGCATAGGAAGAAGCTGCTGTAGGATGAGCATTTTGAATTTTGGTACCACCAGGAAGGTGTTTAGAATGGAAAGATCTAGGATTGGGTGACAAGTACCCTCTTTTCTAGGTACCAGGAAGAGTGTGGAATACAGCCCTTGACCTATCTGTTCTGCATGAACAGGTTGAATCACCCTTATGGACAGCAGGGATTGAACTTGGTGTTGTGCCTCTATCCACTAGTCTGGAGGAAGGTCTGGAAATTCATTTGGGTTTGGCAGAGAGTGGAAGTAAAATTTGTACCCCTGGGATACAATGTTGAGGACCCATCGGTTTTTGGTGCTGGAAGTCCAGTTTTTTGCATGATGGGCAAGTTTTCCTTCTAGGGGCACGAGCAGTTGGGCAGAGGTGGAGTCATTGTGAATTCTTTCCATAAGGGGGTGGCTTAGCACTCCCTGTTTTTAAAGTGGAGGCACTCCATTGCTTAGATCTCTGCATACCCTGAGACTGTAGTCTGGGGTGTCAGTTTCCCCTGGGTCTAGTTTGAGATGGCCTCGAGGGGGCTGGAAGGGACCAATGCTTCGAGGGGGCAATGCTTACTGAATCTAGGAGGCTGTACTTGCAAGAAATCTTTGTCTGCATAGATTTAGCTTTTTCTTCAATCTTTTTAAGAACCTCTTCTGCTTTGGTGCCAAACAGATTATTCTTGTTCAAAGGAGCGTCTAGTAATTTTGATTTGACATGGTCTGGGAAGGTCTGCTCCTTAAGCCAAGCATGCCTTCTCAGTACAGAACCAGTGACTGCTACCCTGCAAGATGCTTCTAGGGTGTCAAAGCCACACTGCAAAGTATGCTTGCTGACTTGGCTTGCAGAAGGCATAAGCTCTTGTAATTCTTTATTTTCTGCACAGTCTGTAAAGGTAGCTAATTTTTACTTAAGTTCTAGAATATGTTGCTGGTATTTACTGGCAATTCAATGCCCTAATGGCGAGGGTTGCAGAGGTGTATACTTTTTTACCACATCTGTCTAAATCTCTGTTCCCTGTTCGAAGGGGTGGGATTCTTAGCTGTAGTTACTTTTATACCTTTAGGCCCCTGGGAGATTACCTCTGGGTCAGCAGTAGGAATTTTGAAAAGGAATTTGAGAGAGTCAGGAACTTTGTAGTACCTGTCTTTCCTAGGAGCAGGGGGTAAAGTATCAAGAGTTAGACTGGATTCCATAAAGACATCATCCACAACATCCGGAACTGGGGGTATTGCTAGAGGTCTACGTTGTGGCAAATTTGGACTGAGGACTTAAAGTATGTAGTGTTTCAACAAACGAAAAAGTCCTCTGGAGGAGAAGCAGAGAGAATGGATTCCTCTGCATCAGAATCCTCATAAGCAGATAAAGGCATGTCTTCATATTCAGATACCTCACAGTCATTGGACTCTTGGTCTGTTAAAGCTGCTGGGGACAAGTCTCTCTCAACAAGTGAAGGCTGGCTTCCCCAATCGGCATAATCAGGTCTTCTGCTATTTTATGCATTTGATGTTGTGGCAAGAAAGCAGATGCTGGAGTTTAGGTCATCTGTTTTTTTTTAGGCGTAGCTGGTACTCTTGGCCTTGGAAACTCTGTAGGTTTAGACAGAACTGTAGATGCGAAAGCAGTCCAACATTGGTAGTGCGAAGAACTTCCTCAGAAGCCGGGCACAGCGGCTCCGGACCCATCCAATGTGGAGACATCTGCAGGTTCCATAGTCAAAGTTGTCTCTTGCGGCATACCGGACTCCGAACGGGTCTCAGTAGCAGCCCGCAAATCCATCAAAGCGGGCATCAGGGGCTGCGAAAGCACCTTGGAGTACCAACGAACTGGCGACTAGCTTAACGGAAGAATCATCAGCAGTTTTGACTTGTGCAATCTGTCGCGGTCTTTATCCTTACGTTTTTTTTCGGAATTTCAGTAGTCTGATGGCTTACCAAAGCCATTTCAGAATACGTAGATCGAGCGCGAAAGTATTTAGCGACAATAAGTGCCCAACGACAAACTTCAAGCATTGAACAAAGCACAAAACCGACAGCAAGGTAGGTCATGGTCTGGGCTTAAACAGGTGACGCAGTAGAAATGAAAATCTCAGTGTGGTATTTGCTTTCCACAGGTGAGACAATTGTTAACTTTTTTCTGACATGGGTTAGAGCAAGAAAATAGGATCCCCAATGGGGTACTTAGTTTTAGAGGACTTCAGGACGATTCAATTCGGAAACGAAAACTCAGGTAGTGGCTGACCGGCACTCGTGCGAACTGCTTCTGACTCCATGGCAAGAAAGACTGTCCTGATGACCTGACGTTAGTCCTGGAGCAACAGCAACCGACGCAGAAATACTAAGTCTCTGGTATTCGGGCCAACTGAGGGCTACCTGCAGGCAGACAACCCAAGTGGGATGACTGCAACAGTGAAAACACGAATAACATCAGCTGAAATAGTCATAGTCCTGGTACAATGTACCTTCACTGGCATAGGGAGTCAGGACTCCTTTTTCATATAAAAAAGAAATGCAATCATTTAACCATCTTGAAAGAGTACCCTTAGAAACTGGTTTGCCCAAGGCTGCACTTGCAAAAGACAAATTGTTCTGATTGTGTACGTCCAAAAGGTGCAAGCAGTACTCGCCTTTATTTGAAAAATTTGGGAATACAGTAAAATCTACCGATTGATTGATGCCGGCCTCTGAAATCACTTTAGGAAGAAAGGATGCATTTGTTCTGAGTGACCGTGTCTTTATGGAAAACGAGATAAGGGGGCTTAGAACATAGAACCTGTAGTTCGGAAAGTCTTCTTGCCGAGGTGATAGCAATAAGAAGCAACATTTTCCAAGAAAGAAAATTAAGGACACAGGTAGCTACAAGTTCAAACGGAGGTAAATGACTGTTTTGCAGTCTCTTACAAGTCCCAAGGTGGTAGAGGTTAGTTGAATGGGGGGCTTCAAATGAATGCTGCCCTTAAGAAAAACCTTGCAAAGTCTTTGAGAGATTAAGAGCCAATTGCCAAAACAGTTTTGGTAATTTGAAATAGCTTCTAAAATAACCTTAATAGTGGAAGCAGAGGTTCCTTTACCAAAAATGGTCGCTAGAAACTCAAATTTTTCCTCTGGTGCTGAAAAGGGGTCCAGACCCATTATCACAGACCCAGACAGAAAATCTTTTCCATTTACTACGATAGAGATTCCGGGTGGATAGCTTATGGGATGCCAACAGAATGAGTCTTACAGGGGATGGAATGTCAAAAAGCCTGGCGACTAACGGAATTGGAGAAACCAAGCAATCACCTTGAGTCTGCAGATTGGGATGCACTAGTCCCAGAGGATGGGACAGAAGATCTGGAACTGGGTCCAGAATCCACGGTCAAAGTAGATGAGGCCAAGGAAAGAGAAACTATATTTGTAGAGGCAGTACGGTGCAATGAGGATTACCTTGCTTCTCAAGAGTTGCTTTCTTGAGGAAAAGGGGCGTCAGGAGGAATGGGGGAAAAGGTGTAAAGGAGACCAGGGACCAAAGAAGAGCATCTCTGGGGACTCCCCTGAGGGGAATTAAGGCAAAGTAGCTTCTGCATTTGTTGTTCAGGGATGAAGCAAATGGGTCATAGCAAGGCTGGGCCCATCGGAGAAACATCTTTGCTATGCTGGAGTTTAGAGACCACTCATGAGGCATGAGGATGCATCTGCTCTTTTGTCTGCAAATCACTTTTGAACTCCCCGGGATGAGCACTATCAGAAAGTGGTTGGAAGTTATGACCAGCTGCCACACTCTGGCTTCTTGACACAGCAGGTAGGACTTGGTTCCCCCATTTGTTGATATACCAGACTACGGACATGTCTGATTGAACAGCTATCGTTCCTAGAGGTAAGGCAAAATGAAATGCTTGCAATGCTAGAAGCACTGCTCTCAGCTCTAGAACACTGATATGCAGATGGGCCTCAGGGGTACCAAGTGATTTGGACTATTCCTGAGATAATGCCCCCCACCCCATCTGGGAAGCATCAGTGGTCACTATGGCCTTGGGCTGTGGCAGGACAAAAGGATGGCCTAGAAGAATCTCTTTGGACTGCATCCACCAGGATAAGTTGTCTTTGCAATGGCTTGACAAAGACTAGGTGATCCATGGGGTGGGTTAGAACAGACCACTAGTTTGCAAGCAGCCACTGAAAAAGTCTCATGTGAAACCTTGCCAGTAGGATTAGTGTAATCACTGTTGCCATGGAGCCCCAATGCCTTCAGAATCTGCAGAGCAGGTATTTTGCTCGAATGACTAGGATGAACCTGCAACTGTATTTTCTGCAACCTGTGATGTGGTAGCGATGCCACAGAGGATAGTGTGTTCAGACGAGCTCCAATGAATTCCATATCCTGAGAAGGGATTAGTTGAGACTTCACAAGATTGACCGTGATGCCCATTTGTTGAGATTGCTCCACAATGGAGTCCGTTGCTTGTAGTAGATGCCTGGTGGAAGCGGTGAGGAGCCAGCCATATAGGTAAGGAAACACTCAGAATCCATGCAGCCTCAAGTGAGCTGTGACTGCTGCCATATATTTGGTGAAAACGCTGCGGGCTGTGGTGAGAACAAAGTGCAGCACTCTGAATTGGTAATGACTGGCTCCTAGCTGGAAGCAGAGAAACTTTCTTGATCATCTGTCCATCTTTAAGTGGAAATATGAGTCTTGAAAGTCGATACAGCACATCCAATCGTTTTCCTCCAAGGAGAGTACCGACTAAACAGGGACAATCTGGAATTTTGACAGTTGAACAAAATTTTAGAATGCTGATATCCAAAATTGGTCTCCAGTACCTTGTTTTCTCTGGCCCTAAAAAGAATCTGGAGTACAATCCGGATCCTAATTGGTCTGGTGAGACTTCTTGGACGACTTTTTAGCAGCTTTTGTATTTCTACTGCTGCTTGATCCCTGAATGGGTGGAACTTTGGGGAAGATTCGCTCAGGTTCTCGGGTAAAGGATGAAGGGAATTAAATAACCTCTGGAAACTATCCTTAGCATCCAGGCATCAGTAGTTATGCATCGCCAGGCAGTTGGGTGCAAGGAGAATCTTCCTCAGACTGCCTCTAGAGGCAAGTAACTGGGTCCCCTTTCAAGAGCGCTGTTAGGGAACAGAGGACTCCCCAGAACCCAGATTTTGCAGACCACCCCTGCCTCTGGGATGGCATCTTCCACTGCAACTCCCCACTCTCTGCCCTGAGGGGAGGCTGTACCATGTGCATCTTACAAAAGCTACTGGGATTTCCTGAGCCACATTTTTCCACTCCATTGATTCCTGGAGTAGGATCATTGAGTGGAAAATGTACGCCCACAGCAGACAATGTCTTTCCATCCATCTCACACTTGAATAGAGTTTCTTTAACCTTGGGCCCAAACAAGGAGGATCCGTCAAAGGGAGCACTGACGAAGAAAGACTAATGGTTCCGCAAACTCAGAGGTGCATCCAAGTGTGTCAAACAGCAACACTTGAATCTTCTTGCCCCTTTGGCTGCATATGCAGAGAGCGATATGGACGAGTTTGAAAGACTCCAGGGTAGCTAACTGGGAGGTCACCTTTTCTTGGACCCCCTCAGCCACTGCTCGCTCCAAGGTATCAGACAGCTCCTTGACTAGATCTCTTTGAAGTCTAGTAAAGTGTGCCAAAAAGTTCAAAGGACCTAAAGGAGAAGGTTGATGATGCAGAGACCTGCTTCCCAAATCTGTCCATCGCCCTGGAACTCTGTTAGGGAGATGTACAGTAAAACTTTCCTCGGCTAGTTCTTTCTTGGAGGCATCCACTACCACCATAGCATCAACTAAAGTCCTTTTGGTTGTTGGTCCCCAGGAGTGGAAAGTATTTTATCAGGTCTCCGGGGGGACAGGTTCTACAGAGTCAGGAGACTTCCATGCCTGCTGAGCAATCAACTTAATTAGGTCATCAGCTGCCGTGGTCACCCAGGAGGTAGACTGGCACGCCCCAAAGACCTGCAAGTACATAGACTCTTCAGAGAAAGGTTCTTTGGTCTTCAAATCACCCCTCTGTTTCAGGATCTCAAGAATGTCTATGAAGGAGATTTCTTCCGGGGGGTGACTACGAGGAACCCCCCCCCCTCATCGAAATCAATGTCCTCAGTGACGGATTCTTCTGAAGAATCAAGGTGTTTCTTCTTACACAATCGCTTCCGAGGTGGCTCTTCAGTGGCAGCATCTGAAGAGGACTCAGAGTAGACCTTTAGCTGGCA
This sequence comes from Protopterus annectens, assembly GCF_019279795.1. Classification (NCBI taxonomy): domain Eukaryota; kingdom Metazoa; phylum Chordata; order Ceratodontiformes; family Protopteridae; genus Protopterus; species Protopterus annectens. The sequence continues at coordinate 870,193,703 of NC_056737.1, read as the reverse complement.
AGTCTTACAGACTTGAGCCTCGCTGTTCAGGGGGTAGAGGTTGGTGGTAGAGCTGATCAACCTGGGGCCAAAAGGTGAGACTCCGGTAATGCAGGAGCCACCTGAGATGAGGCAGTAGCCAAGGCTCTTTCCATGGCTTGAAAGGCAGGACCCCTGAGGAGGGATGGGAGCCCGGAACAGAGTGTCACACCCCACCCAGAGAGACCCACCTGACAAACCGGAACAGAGGAGAGGTGCTCCGTTGGCACAGTACGAAATGGCAAAGCTAGCTCCATAGAAAAAAACTGGAGCTGACTAACTCCTTGGGCCAGACAGCAAAGGTACGGTCCCAGGGACCCAATGGTCCTGGAGGTACCAAAGGCATCAAAGCGAAAGGCTGTTGGTGCAGAGATTATTGGAATTTGGGAAGTTGGGAGTAGAGTGGTCTAGAACCCGTGAAGAGGTCAGAGGAGGAGAATGAGATGGAATCATAGGACAGAAGTCTCTTACACTGGAAAGGGAGGGGTCTGAGAAGACAAGGGAAGACCACTGGCTGTCAGGATCTGCTCCACCATTTGTAAATCGACTTCTGGAAAGACTTCTAGTGGAGGGCAGACAATGCAGGAGGAGACTGGGGACATTCTAGAAAGGGACTAGGGAGTTGACCCAAGGAGAGATCAATGGAGGGGGAATAAGTGGTACTGGGCTGAATAGAAATATCTTTGACACCATATACAGGACCATGGGAGGTATAGACGCCGACATGGTAGTAGTAACAGTGTGTCAGTGTTGGAAAGTACAGTTGTGTATACTTGTTATATATGTAGATGGAGTGTATTCACTGTTGCAGTCATCACACTTGGGTTATCTGCCTGCAGGTAGCCCTCAGTCGGCCTGAATACCAGAGTCTTTGGATTTCTGTGTTGAATGCGGTCGCCTCTTCCATGACGTTAGGTAATCAGGGGTATAAAACATGCAGCAGATGCCATTACATCAGTTTTTCTTGCCCAAGATGTCAAAGAGCCCCCAAAATAGGAAGCTATTACATGGTGTGGAATACCTCCAGTAAAAAGTAAATACCCCTGCCATAAAAGATGGCCATAAAGAAGATAGGTAAAAAGGATGGAGAAAGCCAGGGGGCTGGAGGGAGGGAAACCAGGACTGCAACAGTGAATACACTAACATCTACATTTAGGGTAAATGTACACAACTGTACGATGTTCTTAGTGTTTCACTGTTGTAGTCATCACACTTGGGTTGATTCCCAAAGCTGATGAAGGGTGTAGGTAGACAAGAAATGTTGGGGCTGGCTAGCAGGCAGTGTAAAACTACTGTAGCAAATATAGCTCTGGATTTAGAAAAAAATAGCCAAGTGGTAATGCTTGAAGGTGTGTACAGAACTCCAGGATGTCCCTGATGGGGACCCCCCTGAGAAATGCTGTAGAGGATGAAGCTCTAGTGGAAGGAGTTCTGATCCCCTGAGGGATAGGTTTTCCATGGTGCCTGTAGCAGAAATGGATGCAGTGTGCTATCCATTTGGAAATGGCTTGCTTCGAAATGGCCTTGCCCTCTGCCCCTGTAGCATAGTAGCTGGTCAGATTTTCTGAAAGGCTTAGTCCTGTCAAGGTAGAACCTGAGCGGTTTGTGCACATCCAAGGAGTGCAGGATTCTTTCCCCTCTATTCTGAGGATTAGGGAAAAAGGTTGGCAAACGGATGGACTGGTTTAAAGCCACACTGGATACCACCTTGGGAATAAAGGAAGAGTTGGCCCTGAGGGAAACCCTGTCAGCATGGGAAATAAAGAAGGGCTCCACCACCATTAGTGCCTGTAACTCAGACACTCTTCTTCCTGAAGTAATGGCTAGAAGAAAGGCTGCTTTCCAAGAGAGGAATTTTAACTCTGCTGAAGCAGCAGATTAAAAAAGGGGAGGGGGGGGGGTGAGCTTTTCCAGTACAAAGGTAAGGTCAGAGGCCGGGGTGGGAGCTCGCCTAGGGGGCCTTAAGTTGTTAGCTCCTCTCAGGAACTGCTAGATGAGAGGGTGAGAAAAGAGAGGAGGCTCAGTATTATAATGAGCTAAGATGGCAGAGGCATGAATCTTAACGGATGAGAAGGACAGGACTCTGTGGAGCAGCTCTGCTAGGTTATCAAGGATTTGAGGCAAGTTGGGCACAGCTGTGTCCTTTCTTTGAGAGACTCCAAGAACAATATCTTTTCCACTTTTCAACATAGGATGTCTTAGTACATGACCTTCTGGCCTCAAGGATGACATCCAGCACCGGTTTGCTGAGGGATGCTGGTGGTGTATTCATGGGATAAGCCAGGCTGCAAGGTTTAGGATTTGCAGCTGTGGATGCAAAAATCTGTCCCTCCTGCTGAGACAGCAGGGAAGGTTGTCTGATGCAGGTGCAAGGGTGGCACTGCTGTCAGACTGCATAGGAGTGGGTACCAGTGCTGGCATAGCAGTCTCATGCAATAAGGATTGCCCCTGGCCTGTCCTGTTTGATCTTCAGTAGTACTTTTGAGAGGAGGGGCAGAGGAGGAAAGGCATAAATTAAGAGGTTTTCCATTGTAAAAGGATAGGGCGTCCACCTTCCAGGCTCTACTGAGAGGGTTCCTGGTGCAAAATGTATTCAATTGGTGTTTTTTTTTGGGGGGGGGGGGCATAAAGGTCCACCTCCAGAGTTCCCCACCTCTGGGTTAGAAGTTTGAATGAGTTGGGTTCCAGTTTCCACTTGAGGGGGTCCAGTAGATTTATGCTCAAGTCGTCTGCCAGTGAATTTTGCTTGCCTGGCAGGAATTGAGCTTGTAGGTGCACTTGGATGCTCAAGGCTGTGTTCCACCATGGCTAACCTGCAGAGTGGGTAAGAATGAGTCCCAACCTGCTTATGTACCACATAACTGTGGTGTTGTCTGTCATCAGGAGCTGCCCTGGAAGAGATAAGGTATTTGAAGACCGTCAGAGCATTCTGTACAGCTAGCATCTCTTTTTGATTGATATGCAGGGGAATTGGCCTTGAATGCATTTGCCTGCCATGTGAGCCTCCCATGCTTCTGATGAGTCTGTTGTCAGGGTTTGGGCAGCGAGGGGTTGAGTGAAAGAAGTCCCTTGTTGCGGTTGCATGCTTCTGCCCTTAGACAAGGTATGATAGGAATCACTGTTTCTAGGTCTTGAGAATGTTGACACCAGAGACTTAAGCACCAATGAAGTTTCCTCGTATGCAGTCTTGCATATAGAATTAGTAGAATGCATGAGGCCATGAACCCTAGGGCTTGCACTATTTTCCTTGCAGATAGCTGGGTTTTGTTGGCCATTAGTTTGAAACAGTTTGTAAGATGGACCTGCTTTTCTGGAGTGAGGAATGCCAACTGGGAAGTTGTGTTCAAGCTTGCTCCCAGGAATACAATTTGTTGACCGGGTACCAGTTGTGATTTCTTTTTGTTGATGGTGTATCCCAGTGAAGTTACAAGTCTTTTTACAAACGCTAGGTGCTGAAGTAGCAATTCCTGACTGTCTGCCTGAATCAGGCAATTGTCCAAGTATGGGTAGATTTGAATATTTCTCTGCCTGCAGTATGCAATGGCTGGAGCCAGGCATTTAGTGAATACTTTGGGCGCAGCAGATAAACCAAAGGAAAGTGCAGAGAACTGTGTGCATAGAGCCTGCTCTGAAACATAGACGTTTCCTGCAAGACTCCCTTATGGGGATGTGCAGATAAGCTTCTTTTAAGTCTAGGGTGACTAACCAGGAATCCTTGGCTAGCATAGGAAGAAGTTGTTGCAGTGTAAGCAATTTGAATTTTGGGACCACCAGAAAGGTGTTGAAAATTGATAGATCCAGGATAGGGCGCCAAAAGTTCTCTTCTGGACACCAGAACAGTCTGGAGTAGAAACCCTGTCCTCTCTGTTCTACTGTAACAGGTTGAATAGCCCTGATATGGAGAAGGGAAAGTACTTGCTTTTAAGCCTCTGCCCACTGTTTTGGAGGAAGGTTTGGCAACCCGCTTGGTGTTGGCAGTGAGTGGAAGTAGAATCTGTATCCCAGGGATACAATGTTTAGAACCCATCAGTCCTGAGTAATGGACATCCAGCTTTTTGCATCAAGGGTGAGTTTTCCTCCTAGAGGCGCAGGTACTTGGCCATGGCTGGGAAGGATAACTGGAAAGTCATTGTGAACTTTTTCCATAAGGGGTGGCCTACCACTCCCTGGTTTTGAGGTGGAAACACTCCATTGTTTAGATCTCTGCATACCCTGAGACTGTAGTCTTGGTGGTCTATTTCCCCTGGGTTTGGCCTGAGAGGGACTGGAAAGTACCAGTTCTTTGAAGGCCAATGCCTACTGAAACTAGGTGGCTAGCACCTGTAAGAAACCTTTGACTGCTTGCATAGATTTAGCTTTTTCTTCCATCTTTAAAGTTTTTTCTGCTTTTGCGCCAAACAAACGCTCCTGATTTAATGGAGCATCTAGTAATTTTGCTTTGACATGGTCAGGCAAGACTTGTTCTTTTAGCCAAGCATGACTTCTCAGTATAGACCCAATGACAGCAGCCCTGCAACATGCTTCTAAGGCATCAAAGCCACATTGCAAAGTAGGTTTACTAACTTGGTTTGCAGAATGCATTAACTCTTGTAAATCTTTATTTTCTGCACAATCTGGAAGTAACACCATTTTTTGTTTAATTAGTTCCATAATATGCTGCTGGTATTTCAACATGTGAAACTGGCAATTCAAAGCCCTGATGGCAAGGGTTGCAGATATGTATACCTTCTTACCCCATCTGTCTAAAGCTCTAGAGTCCTTGTCTGAAGGGGGTAGGGGTTTTTGGCTGTAGCAGCCTTAATGCCTTTAGGTCCCTGGGAAATGGTCTATGGTTCCACAGTATGATTCTTAGAAAGAAATTTGTGAGAATCAGGTACTCTGTAGTACCGGTCAGGTTTTCTAGGAGCTGATGGTAAGGTGTCAGGAGGAAGACTGGACTCCAAGAAGACAGTCTACAATATCCAGTAGAGGGGGTATAGCTAGAGGCCTGTGCTGAGGCAAATCAAAAATTCCCCGAGTCTTTTTGGACTGAGGATATGCCTGACATTCCCAGCAGAAATGCTCTCAACGTATGCAAGGTTTCACCAAAAGAGAAATCCTCTGGAGGGGAGGAAGAGGGAATGTATTCCTCTGCATCTGAATCCTCAGATAGAGGAGGGTATGTCCTGGTAATCAGAAGGGTCAGAGTTATCAGACTCCTGGTCTGTAGAATCAGAAGGAAATTCAATTATTTGCCTTTTGGCAGGGGAAGGCTGGCTTCCCCTAAAATTAAGAGTAATAAAGTCTTCAGCCATTGTATTTGTTTTTGTGGCATGGGAGCATGAGCTTTGGACGTCTGTTTTCTAGGCGCAGTGCAAACTCTGGGCTTGAGAAACTCGGCAGTTTTAGTAGGAAATGAAGTTGTCTGTTTAATATGAGCATCAGTAGGTCGGAATACACCCTCAGAAGCCGGTGCCTGCACAGCAGCTCTGGACCCATCCAAGGTAGAGACATCCGCAGGTTCCATAGTCGAAGAAGCACCTTGCGGCACACCGGACTCCGAATGGGTCTCAGCAGAGGCCTGCAAAGCTCAAGAAGTGGGCATCGGAGGCTGCAAAGGCGCCTCAGTGTACCAGCGGACTGGCGACAAGCTTAACAGAAGCATCGTCAGCAGTTTTTGACGTATGTGGTCTGTCTTCAGAATACGGAGAACGAGAGCGAAATAATTTAGCTACAAAAATAGCCAGACAAATGGTTTAGGTGTTAAACAAGGTACAAAACCGACATCTAAGGACGTCGTGGTCTGGGCCTAAACAGGTGATGCAGCACGAATGAAAATCTCTGAGGTATTTGCTTTCCACAGGCAAGACCATTGCTAATTTTTTCTGACATCGGTTAGAGCAAGAAAAAAAATCCTCAATGGGGTACTCCGCTTTAGAAGACCAAGTCTGAAACTAGAAAAAAAATGAAAATCTCAGGTAGCGGCCAACCGGCACTTGCGAACTGCTTCTGGCTCCTTCTCGGCAAGAAAGGCTGATGTAATGGTGTCGGCTGCATGTTTTATAACCCTGATGACCTGACGTCATGGAGGAGGAGACTGCATCAGATGCAGAAATCCCAAGACTCTGGTATTCGGGCTGACTAAGGGCTACCTGCAGGCAGATAACCCAAGTGTGAGGATTGCAACAGTGAAACACAAAGAACATCTCTAGTCATTTTGGGTGAACTCTTAATTTGAGTTGATACTGAAATCTGTGTCGATGGCACCCGGTAAGGGTAATGGTGCCAAACGTTCACTCCGTTCTGAAGTCTTTGGAGCCTTAGCTCTCGGTTCCAAAGTGGAACCTGCAGATACACATTTATGTTTAACAGTCGGTGCTGAAGGAGATGTCAACACCAAACGGGAAGTTTTACAACCAGAGGATGGAGGAAACTGGTCGGCCTTGGACAAGGCTTCCTCAAAATGGGCTTTAAGGAGCCCTTTGAGAACAAGTTTGTTTCTTCATTCTACTAGGGCTCTGTTACTGAAGCCTTAGCAGATGCAAATCAGTGCTCAAGAGTGAGACACCCAAACAGTATACACACTTGTGACAGAGTTTGGCATTTTTCTGCCTCACTCTACTTGTTTGACATCAGCAGTGGAACTCAAATTTATCAGTCATCGCCATAAATAAATAATAAAAAAAAAACCGTGGGAGAAGAAAAAGGGAAGAGATTGTCACACAATCACAGCACAAAGAACAGCACTACCAGCAATGGTCGAAAGATTACCAAATGGTGAAGAAGAGGGGGAAAGGAGCTACCAACAGTAAAGGGAAGGAAAAACACATTCACACAGGGTAGACCAGAAAATTTAAAGATAAGGACAGAAAGTAAGTACCAACAATAGTAGAGGAGAATCAATTACAAAAATTTAAGTTTTACTTTGCTACGAGAGAGAGTCGTCTGACGTGTCTTGCTGTAAGAGTGGCAAATGAGATCCAAGGTACTGTAGACAGGGGCAATGTGGGTAGACTAGTAGTTGGCAAGTTTTTTTGGCTGATTCAAACTAGATAACTGCTGAATCGGTTCAGAGGATCAGAACTGTATCCAGAAGTCAAGAATAGATTAAGACTGACATCTAATGAATTGGATAAGATTAAAGAGTGGTCAGTCGGAGGGGGGGTACCTTGAAGTCCTAAACAGACATGGTCTCTGCCACAGAGTCTAATAAGCTCTCTCACCAGTTCCCTCTGCAAATGAGTAGAGTGCGTCAGACAGTTCAACACAGCACAAAAGTAGCAGAGGCACAAATGTGCTTACCAAACCTGCCCATTGCTCTACACTCCCTGTTCGACGGATGGACGTGGAGCTCTGCTTGACAAACTCCTTTCTCGTAACTGCTGTCACGACCATGCCATCCACTGGAATACCCCTGGTCCAATATGGTCTACCCTGGGGGGATAAAAACTTGTCTGGGCACTTTGGGATCTGTTTGATAGAGTGTCTCCTTCCAGGTCCAGCTGGACATCAAATCCACTAGCTCATCCACTAGGGGAGCCACCCAGGATGTAGATGGGCACATCTCAAACGCCTCAAAATATGGACTCCGAGGAAGGTGGCTGGACTGATCAACCACCTCTTTGCTGCAGGATATTTAAAATGTCTCCAAGGGAGACCTCCTCCTGTGGTGATCTGGAGGATCCTTCACCGAATTCCAGTGTCCTTGGTGACTGGACTCCAGGAGGGAGTCGATGTCCCTCCTTTTGCATGTCGTCTTATGAGGAATTTGTGGGATGCTCGGGGGGTCTCTGAAGAGGAGGGAGCTCCCTCTGGGAGAAGTGTATGGAGGGCAGTCTGGATGGGTTGACTTGGGACAGGAATGACAGGCTCACATCTCTGATCCAAGGGGGGGGGGGTTTGAAGGGATGGGGTCACAGCTCAGACAGACCGGATTCCTATGGCTAGAGAAAGCCCTTTCTACCACTAGGAAGTGCAGAGGGACCCGGAGATTCCCTCCCGAGTTCCACCGGAGCAGAGGCTGCAGAGGAAGAGAGGGATAGGGTCCCCAGAGCCCTGGGTCCCTGGTAGAATCAGACCCAAACTGTCCAGTGCCAAGATGAAGAGACTAATCTGACAAAGTAGGAGACTAACTCCTCCCCAGATCAGGAGACCCACTACAATCCGAAGACAACTGAGCCGAGGTCAAGGCAATGGTTGGAGTGGAGGAAGACAAGCTCCTTATACTCTACTGTGGATCTCTCTGTTGGCTATGATCCTGAGACTCCAAAGCCAAGTGATGGATCAGAAGAGGATACTGGACTTGGAGATAAACTCAGAACCTGCAGGGGAAGGTGTGGAGAAGGCCCCCATCTCGATCAGAGTCTTTAGAATCTTCTTAATCATCCTGTTCATGTCAGCCTCTGAAAGACTTCTAGAAGACCTGGAAGACGCCACTGACAGTGGTTGGGAGTGCCTACAGGGAGTCTTGCAGCCAAAGGGAAGGGGCCAACAATACCCAGCACCAGCGTGCGACCCCTTGCTGTCAGATCTGTAGGCTTATCTGAGAAGGAAGAAGCTTTGAGAGAACTCGAGATCAAGTACGACCAATGGATCTGAAGAGTATTTCAGATCTGCTGGAGTCGAAGTAGGTCTAGGATCCAAAGTGGTCGGATCCAAGGGCCTCGTAACCTGAACATGTGGCTCCAAAGACCCCCTCAAAGACTTATGGAGGATGATTTTTGGAGTCAAAGGATCCAGAAAAGCTCTTGGAGGGGGGCTGATCCCCTGGAAAGGAAGTGGGCAAAAGGCCCTTTAGAATTAGCAAGTTTCTGTGGTTGGCTATGGCTCTGGGACTGAAACCTTTACTAAAAGAGCAGGCAGACTGCAGATGTTCTGCACCTAGACAGTACACACACAATGTCCATCAGAACGAGGAAACTTCCATCAGCATTCTGAGCACCTTTTGAAGCCAGAGGGTTTCTCAGCTATCAACACACTACTGACAAGTAAAAGCAGGAAGAAAATAACCAGAGTAAGAACTACCGTACACAGCTAAACCAACTAAACAACTATTACTTTTTTTTTTTTTTTTTTACATACAGGATAACAAGGAGAAAAAAAGGGGGACAGACAACTGGCAAACTGCTACCTAGAAGCACAGGAAAGCAACAAACTGCCATTAAGGCTAGGGAAAACACCATACACACAAGAAAATGCGAGGGGACGAGAGTAAAGGTAGAAATCAATTAAGGAAAAGGGCAGTTAACTGGGAAAGAACCCAGTAAATCCATTAGAATAGCTCAAGACTATGCAACCATGTCTTACTCTGCCAGCAGCAAACGGGATCAGAGGTTGGTTGGCGTGCAGGACATTGTGGGAAGTGGAAGGAGCGAGACTTGGATCCTAGTCTGAAGGAATGCGGCCAAGTAAGATTGGTGGATAGGATCCATACCCATATCGGAGGAGGAATGAAGGAGACATCAGATCTGCAGAAGCAATAACCAGCTTTCATCCTAGGGGGATCAACTTTTACTCAAAGTGTCACAGCTCCTCCTTTGTGGACTTCAGCAAGAACAGAGTACAATTAAGAGGAACACGCACAAAGAGCCGTACCATCCCCGGGTTGCCACATCTGCACTGAAGAATCAAAGGGAGAACCATCCACAATGCTCACCCACCCCAACCTCCCCAGCACTGCAGCCTCCCAAAATGGCCCAAGATACTGATCAGGGTGATGGACATATACACAATACAGACTCACCATAACAGAACATACTGTTGAACATTAAACAATTTAAACTGTTACTAAATTATGGCATCTAATGGAGAATACAATCTTACAGCACTGTTACCAAACTGATGCAACATGTGTACGGACAGGGTGAAAGATATTGAACATTGAAGCCTAGGCTTGGCAAACGCTACCTGTGAAATTAGAAAGCAAGGGTAGACAACTCCCCAATTAATAGGTTGGACACTTCTTGGAACCAGAATCCACCTCAGTAAAGGGGCACAAATGTGCCTGCAAAATGCACAAATTAAGGGCATCAGCAACTAATAAGCAAGCAACCCAGCATAACAGTTCTTGCTTAAACCAAACTTATTTAAAAAGCTCCAACAAAACAAGAGAAAAGGGTAATGACAGGTGTTCTCTGTAGCCAGTCCAGTTTGGCACAGTATGTGCTTTATGCTAGGGTATTATAGCAAGGAGTCTAGCAGAAATGTGTGGATCCCAGAATACTGGAAACATTTTATTGTACTGTCCAAAACTGCTGACCTGTTATAAGACGACTGGTCACACGTGAATTTAGCCTCAACTGAAGTTTTAACCTCTTTACAGGCAAAATGTTAGAGGCAGGACTCGTGTTTACAAGGAATATTCTTAATAAATTTATGTACCACTTACATTTTCTGAAGGACATTATAGGGCGCACATAGGATCAAGCTCAAAATCTTGAATAAAGCAGGCCTAGTGCACCAAAATCCTCTTCCTGCAGCCCAGACACCACATACTTCAAAGGTTATCCCAGAAGGGGATGAAAGCATGACTCCTCAGCTGTACTGCTGGTGTGGCAATTTTTGCCAATACTTTGCATAGTAGTGCTGTAAACCCATGCTCAACCATATTAAGATTAAGAAAGCAAGGAAGACTCCCAAGTAAACAAAGTTCTAAAATTACTGGGAGTTGAAGATATGCTCACGAGGAGAGTATGCAACAGCCCACCCAGAATCTACAATATGTTTGTCCTTATAAAATTTGGAGAACAAACTTTTTATGATACTGACCATGAAAAATTGCACTCCTTGAAATAGCTGCAAACACAGCCAGTGAGCCAGCAATCACACCTGCATTTACTTGAAGGGACTGGAACTAAGGCTTCTCTCCTCTTTCTGAAAGGTACATAGTTGGACAGTAAAATTCTATATCTAGGCTCATAATAGCATCTAAAGTGGTTGTTTTGGGGGGAAAAGATCCCAGATCATGAGGCAGACCAACCAAAAGGAAATGGTCCCATAATATTCATGACCTGCCAGCACTACCAAAGACAGCTGTCAGTAAGGAACACCTACATCCAAGATTGCAAATCAAAAGTTCTACATTTGTAGAAACTTTGTTATGCCCATAGTAAAATTTGCCAGATGTTACTAGTAGACACAAATGCAGGGCCATCATTCTCTCTACAGCTGTAGATGCCTTGTAGACACAAAAAAGGATTCAAAGAACTAAGAGGATTATATGTTAACCATTTTAACTCTTAACGTGTACAGGGAACCTCCCAGATGAGAAGTAGACTTGCATAAAGAAAATCCTCAAAGCAGGAACCGTTACAGATCCAAAAGGACAGGATGCAGGTCTTTCACTGGTTTTCCTCTTACTTTTCAAATATGAGAAATACAGATAGTGATACCTCAGAAATCTTGAGTGCTTGTGAAGACTTTCCCCTAGGTCCAAGGAAAAATGGTCAATTTAATCTTTTCTTGACAACTTTAGAGACCGAATAGCTGCACAGTTCTGGTGGCGATTTTTCAGATTTTGTAGTTGTGCCACAGCACTATGCCTTGTGGCAGTACTACAACTCCTCTATCAACTGCAGAGATAAGGCAGCACCTAGACACAGTCTGCTTATTACAAGCATTTTCAACATTTGAAAAAAGTGGCATTCTGTACACAAATATACATTGTATTTGCTGTTCTGTTCATTTAGATATTTTTTTAGCTACATTTAAACATGTGACTACCTTGCTTAACCACAACCTAGAAAGTCACACTGCACAAGCTCCCCTGCTTTGTTCTCAACTTGCAAGTCTCAGAGGTCCAATCTGCGACTATCTTGAGAACGTCAACGGACTGCCTAGTCTTTTTTGGAAAGTCAACATGCACTAGTGAAAAGGGGACAAGAAATGCAATGATAGGCATCTAAAGATGCACTTGCTCAAATAGTAAGTTATCCACTCTGTTCTAGAAGCAAGTCTTGACTGTTCCACATATGTGAACTAACTACAATAATTAGTAAGAAAAAGCCTAAAGGGAAACAGAAAGAGTGTCTTGCATATCTACTGCAAGAACAGTCAAAAGCTTTGGAGTCGCCCAGCTCTGTGGCAAAGGGAAAACCCTTGACCCAGGCAACCTAGAATTGATCAGCTGTTCCGGACAAAAGACTACAGCTCCCAGTTGTGTGTGGTGACCTAGCACTGCAGGGGAGTGTCATGGTGGAGACCAGGCTATGGTAAGCATGGGGAGGCCCACTCAAACAGCAATGGTAGCCCTCAATGTCAACCAGCAAGTACACCTTCATATCTGGGATACAAGTGGGTCCTCTCATGCTGATATGAAGCTCCGCTTGGAGCTAGGATGCAGAACTAAAAAAGCTGCCAGAATGACAGCTCCACAATTGGCTTTCACTCCATTAGTAAAAGGCCATCAAACTGTGGGGAGTCCAGCAGCGGTGTTATGTACTACCGAGTAATAAGTATAGTAAACACGCTTTTAGAAACAGATCGATTAAAGGTTAATGTCTTAACATAACTTGGCATCTGTGTTCTTCACTCCTCCTTACGACAGGTTCTTGGATCCAGCTCAGCCACATTCTACATACTTGTAGCAGACAAGCTCCTCCCTCTTAACCATAATGCACTACATCCACCAAAGTACCTCAGGTCAAGTTTGCAGACTCCATATTTCCAACACCCATACAGCACAGGAATGGCAGATGAGGCTCAGACATGGGACACAAAAGTCCCTTCATACTCCAAGATCCTCTAGAACAAAACAGGTAGGGCGATGGTTGGGTGGGAAAGTGAGGAGGAATGAAGGAAGACACAGACGCTAAGTTATGGTAAGACATACCCTTTTAAATTTGATGTCGTCTATTCTTCCTCATGACAGGGTCAGAGTCCCCAGATATGTAGATCCCGGGTGTCCCTCATGGAAGGATATGCCAAAGCACCACTAAGCCAATGGAGGCCCTGCTTCTGAAAATGATATCCAATTTGTACTGCTATACAAAGGTGTGACTGAGGCCATGTCACTGCAACGTAAATATTACTGGATGTTCCACAACAGAAAGCAGAAGTAAACATGTCTCTGAATGTGTTCTGGGAGGTCTAGGTAATTCCAGTCCCTCGAGTGAGCAAAATAGGTTCATAGGTTGGTACTAGGCTATCAGCCCTAGGGCCTATACAAGCCTAGCCATAACAATTCCCTGGCTATTTCTTCCCACATTATTTACTTTCCTGGACTCCTGTCTAGCAGGGCAACTGACGTGATCCCTGGGGTGAATTTCCTCTCTCCCATCCAATCGTTAAGGGTCCTCTTGAAGAGGTCCAAAGAGGCACTCTGCTTGACATGTATGGGCAATCTATTCCAGAGTCTGGGGAGTCTCTGGGTCAGAAACCTATCCCTCCAGCATGTTTTGTTTATTGTGATGACAAGGTTTAGATCCCTGGAGCGTGTAGCTCTGAGGGATTGGGATTTCTTTAAGTGTAGCATGTCCAACAGCTCTGGGTTTGACATGGCCTTGTATGTTAAGCAGAGATCGCCTCTGAGTAGACAATATGCGACAGAGTATAGCTGGAGTTTTTTTTAAGGCGGTCAGCGTAGGGCATCTGCTTTAGGCCTGTGATTCTTTTAGTGAGGTATTTCTGAAGCCTTTCCAGTTGTTGCAGATGTCTTGAGAGGTACATACCAAATGGGGCGTTGTATTCTATAATGGGTCTAATGAGGGATGACTACAGTGGGACAATGACCTCCTTTTTTCTGGATGAAAAGCCCTTCGTGATGAGGTGTGCCACATAGGATTTCCTGACTGTTGTGGCGATGTGGTTATCGAAGGTGAGACCACTGTCCACCTGTGTCTCTAAGTCTCTTATCACACTGTGTTTAGTGCACTGCCGCTTGTATGGTAATTCATGGATACATGTTTTTTCCCAAAGGGGATAACACATTTCTTGGCACTGAGCTTGAGCCCATAGCTCTGGCACCAAGCATCTGTTTCTGTAAGGCCCTTTTGTAGAGTATCCACATCATTTGGGGATTCAATAATGGCTCCCAGTTTACAGCCATCTGCAAACTTTGTTAGCCAGAGTCCCTTAGTGTTGACCTGTACTTCAGAGAAGTAGATGCCAAACAAGAGCGGCCCCAGGACTGAACCCGGAGGTACTCCACTTGTCTGGAGCTGGATTTGGAGTCGGCTACTTTTACAGTGTGGGTTCTATCAGTAAGCCATTTAGCAACCCATTGGGTGATATAGGGATTAATGCCCAACTTAGTAAGTTTATCTATGATTCTAGAGTGGGGGATGGTGTCAAAGGCCTTGGCAAGGTCTAGATAGGCTGTGTGGACTACCTTACCCTTGTCCATGGCTCTGGAGACTGATTCAAAGAAGTCAATCAGGTTCAGGAGACAAGATCGGCCCTTCACAAACACAAACTGGGTGGGGTCCAGTGTTTGAAGGTTGCCAATGTCTTTGTTTATAATTTCCAAGATAATACGCTCTATGGCCTTGCAGATAAGGCTTGTCAGACTGATGGGACGGTAGTTTCGTGGATCCCCCCTTGTGGATTGGGATAACTGTAGCTCTGCGCCACTCAGGGGGCACAAAACCTGAGGTGAGGCTATGATTAAACATGACACTTCGGTGAGGTGCCAGTTCATATTGTAGTTCATGTAGTACACAGCCTGGGATGTTATCTGGTCCCATGGATGCTGTATTCTTGGCTTTAGAGTGTGCGTTGTACCTGTGTGGCCGTTATTACTGGAATTTGGCAATCTTTCGGTATTGAGATGGGCCATTTAGGGGGTGAGAGGGGGCTGAAGTTGGCACTGAATCAATCTGCCAGGATATTGGCAATAAATATCCTTCGGATCAGTATATTTAATGCCATTCTGTTTTAGCTCAGAGCAGATCTGAGCATTGGCATTTAGATTCTTGACATAATTATAGAATGCTTTGTGGTTGTCTTTGGAATCTTTGGCAATTTTATTTTCATAACTAGCTTTGGAGGATTTTATGAGGCATCTCAGTTTCTTACTGAGGCTAGTAAGGGAGTTTTTTGCATCCTGGGATTTTCCTCTTTTCTGCAAAAGTTTCTTCCTTTTGTTGTAAAGTTGGATTATGGCAGGGGACCACCAGATTGGCTTCCTTTTTTTGGATGAGAGCATTTTGGTTCTATTTGGGATGGCACGATTCATGCATGAGTGGATGTGCTCGTGCAGTGCCTTAGTGTAGGATTCAGCAGTTGAACTTTCAGTTCCTGTCTGCATGGGTGTCATGAAATTTGTCACTTCTGACTTAAGTAGCATGAAGTTGGCTTTGGAGAAGTTTTTTATGGTGGTTTCTTTAGTGGGGGGTGGGGGTGGGATGTGGATGTTAAGGGTGATTAGTTTATGGTCAGACCTGACTAACGAGGGGGTGACCATAGGTATGGAGCACTGATTTCCCATGTTGGTAATGACCAGGTCTAGGATATTGGAGCCTCTAGTGGGACTATGGATTAGTTGATCCAGGGCGTTGGAATTTATGAATTCCAAGAACCGTTGCGCAAAGGTGTTGGGACATGAGTAGTTTTCCCAGTTAATGGCAGGGTAGTTAAAAAATCACCCAGTATTAGGGTGTTTGTTTCTATCTTAATATTTTCCAGTATGTTTAGAAAGGTGTAGTGAGAATCTTGGGGTATGGTGGGGGATCTGTAGCAAGCTACAATTTGTATTGCAGTCTTAACTAGTGTTAATTGCACTTGGAGAATTTCAGACATCGTGTTGGCCAACTAGCCTGGTGGTGTGAATATCCTTGGTGAATATTGACACTCCTCCACCTTTAGTGTTTCGGTCCTGGTTTGGTGGCCGAAAAGTATGGTAAGAGTTGTAGCCTGGTATTGCAGGGGTGCTTTCGAGCCTTGAACCAGGTCTCAGTTACTGCACAGATATCTATGTTCTCCATTTTTAGGAGTGCCTCGAGAGAGTGCATTTTGAGGTTTAGACTTCTAGCATTGAGTAGCATTACCTTCAGATTTTGCATGCTTGTACCTGTTACGGTGGTGGTTTTGTCCTTTGAAGTTTGCCTAAAAAAGGCACTACAGGGGTGGCAAGAGCCTTAGCCAGTAACCTGAATCCCAGGGGCGACAGGTGCAGACCATTTCTGGCAAAGCATCGTGGTCTGTCAATCATGTCATCCCAGGCAGACAGATACTGGATCCCCTTTGAATGACACCATAAGCTTAGCCAATTGTTGAAGTCAATCATTTTATCCCTATATTGTGGTATCATTCTGGGCAAAGGCAGGATGCTACTCAGGGCTAGGGTCATATCTGCCTGGGCCACATGATCCGAGTGCTCTTCCATGTCTCTTTTCATGTAGTCCAAGGAGGTACGTCTCAAGTCATTCACTCCAACATGGACAATGACAGTCACATTTGTACTTGTGGAGTGACTTGAGTGCATGCGTTATGTGGCGGATCCTGGCACCCGACTAATTTTCTCCTTATTCAACCTGGTGAGAGGGACATCAGTGTGCCAGACTATGGAGTCACCTATGACTAAAGTGTTAGGTATATTTGTCTTGCCTTAGGGGCTGTTGCTGGGTGACACTGGTGTTGTGAACTATGTGACACATTGGTTGTGATTGGTGTTTGTTTGCGTTTCAACTTCAGAGGTCTTTGTTGCTTGGGCAGGTTACAGTTAAGGGCCTCTGCATATGTGGATTTAGTGTTGCTATATGTGGGTGTTGGTGGTGCGGGTTTAGAAGGGCTATGTGTTGCTTGAGGTGTAGTGTGGGTGTTGACCTTCTCCTCTTGACTGTTTAGCACAATCTTGGGTGGAGAGAGCTTTGCTTCCATTTTGGCTATGTAAGTGTATCTCTCACAGGTTGTAGTGTTGGGTGGTAGGAGGAGAGGGTTGTCTGTGTACATGAGGCAATTGCTGCATTGCCCCAATATGCCCAGATTCACCAGGTGGACTGGAGAAATCACCGGAAGCTGACACTTGAACATGCCTGGTTTGGGGCTTTTTTTTTCTTTTCTTTGTAAAGTATAGGAGCTGTTTCCTTAGCAAGGTACTTTGCAATTATAGGCTTAGTGCCTACTATTAATTTCTCCTCGTTAACAAGGAGAGTTCAGTGTTTGTATGAGTTTAAGGCTTCCTAGTGCTTTCCAGCAGGTATTTGAGAAAGTGCTAGTCACAGGGATGCTTAAAGGTAAGATTGAAAAGAATGCACTCTGCAGTGTGCACTAGAGAAGTTAGATGTGAAATGCAGCCAGATATCCATTTTGCCAAGGTAATTTTGGATACCGCCTGTCCTGATCTGTTAGATGAAAAGGCTACAAAGACTTGGTCAGACTCCTGTGTTGCTTGGTCCTGTGCAGGTTAACAGAGTTGTCTAGAAGGTGAAGAACATACTCCCCTTTATAGGAGAAATTTGGAAAGAACACTGGTAATTGGATGGATTGGTTTCAGTGGCTACTTTGGGCATAAAAGAATGATTTCGTACAGACAGTGTCCTTACAAAACTATGCAAGGAGGTTTGGAGGAGTAAGGCTTGAAGTTCAAAAATTCTTAGTGGACGTTATAGCCACCAAAAGGACGGTGTTCAACAACAAAAACTTCATGCGACAACTTGCAGCTGGTTTGAAGAGTACCTGGGTCAAAGCCTGCAGCAACAGTGAGATTCCAAGGAGGGGATGGACTTAGTTTTGTGCAGAGAATCTAAGCTGTCTGTGTACATCAAGGGAGTGCAAGACTCACTGTCCCCTACAGGGTGGGCAAAGAAGGTGGATTGCTTGGCTCAAGGAGAGCTCATTGATCACCTTGGGCATGAAGGAAAGGTTGGTTGCAAAGTTGCCCTGTCCTTGTGGAAGATGAGAAAGGGGAGGGGGCAGCCATGAGGGCTTTAAGTCAGACACTCTCCTAGCTGAAGTTAAAGTCACCAGGAGTAATGAGGGAAGCCTTAGATGCTGGTTGAAAGGGAGCTACCGCCAGCTTCTCCAAAACATAATTCAGGTCCCAAGGAGGAGGAATGGGTTTCCTGGGGTGCCAGAGATGTAATACTCCATTTAAGAACTTTGCAGGCAATCTGAAAGCCAAAGGTGGTTCCAGAGGCAGACAAGCTGAAATGGCAGACAGGTCCAGCCTTAATAGAAAAAGTATGCTAATCCTGTCTGTAGGCATTCACACTGGTAGGACAGTACTAATAAGACCTCGATTTGCAATGGTCCAACTGTCTCTGGAGACACCATATGGAGAAACTTTTCCACTTGGACACATAAGATCTCCTTGTATTAGGTTTCCTGGCCTCCTGCAGGACTGCAATCATGTCCTCATTGTACAGTTGTCTGCAAGGGATCAGAATTCTATCCCCCAGAGGGTGAGGTGTAGAGATTGCCTTTGTGGGTGGATGAGAGATCCCTTGTCCTATGTGAGGTCCAATCTGCAGGATAACTTGTGGTGATTGTCCTTGGCTAAATGCAGAAGGAGGGGGGAACCAGTGCTGTCTTGGCCAAAAAAAAGTCACCAGCAAGATTTTTGACCTGATTCAGCAGGACTTTCTGAATAAGAGGGAAGGGGAGGGGATGCATAAAGAAACCTCTCCTTTCAAGAAACTGAAAAAAACATCCGTCGCCCTCACCTGAGGGTTGTGGAGCCTGATGCAGAAAGAGAACTTGTCTGCTCATGGCAGAGGCAAATAGATCTATGAGGTGTACCCCATCTATGGACTAGATCCAGAAAAACATCCCTGTGGAACATCCATTTGTGGGAAAGTAACATGGACCTGCTTAAGGTGTCTGCCAGAGTTCTGTTTGGGAGGGATGCAAGTTGCCTGAAGTGTTACTCCCTGTTGCGTGGTCAGCTCCCACACAAGAGCTACTCTGCAAAGTAGGATTTTGCCCCCCCCCCGTTTGTTGACATATCACAAAGTACAGTTTTGTACCTACCATAAATGCAGATGTTAGAGTGTTCACACTGCTGCAGTCATCACACTTGGGTCATCTGCCATCAGGCAGTCCTGCAGTCGGCCCGAGTTCCAACTGGTCCGGCGTCGGTTGCTGTCGCTTTTTCCCCTGACGTCAGTGCGACAGGGGTATAAAAGAGGCAGCAGACGCCATTTTCTTCAGTTTTTCTTGCCCCAGATGTCAGGTGCCCCCAAATAGGAAGGCAATACATAATCCTAAATAAATTACATAAGTAGAAAACAATAGCTACATAAGTAGAAAACAATAGCTACAGCTATAAGCAAATACACCATATAGAAATGCATCTTAGAGATTGTATCAACAGGGAACTATAGATAAAACCCAGGTAAAAAAAGGGAAAGGTGGGAGGGTAACCTGGACTGCAGCAGTGTGAACACTAACATCTACATTTATGGTAGGTACAAAACTGTACTATGTTCATATTGTTACACTGCTGCAGTCATCACACTTTGGTTGAATCCCAAAGCTAAGGCTGGGCGGTTGGTACTAAACAGGGTTTGGAGAAGCTAGTAGGCCCTGCAAAACTGCAGTGGCAAAGCCAGCTCTGGTTTTTGGGTATAGAGGTAAGTGGTAGTGCTTGGTGAAGGTGTGCACTGAACTCAAAGTTGCAGCTTCCAAAATATCCTTGGTTGGTACCCCTCTGAGGAAGGCTGCTGATGTTGCTGTAGCCCTAGTGGAATGAGGCCTAATGTTACCAGGTACAGGTTTCCCATGGTGTGTGTAGCAGAAATGGATACAATGTCCTATCCATTTTGAAATGGTCTGTTTTGATATAGGCTTTCCTTGAGATCCTGCAGCACAGGATACAAAGAGCTGATAAGATTTTCTGAAAAACTTTGTTTTATCCAAGTAGAAACGTAATTGCCTGTGAATGTCCAAAGAGTGTAGGAGCCTTTCCCCTTTATTCTGGGGGTTTGGATAAAAGGTGGGTAAATGGATGGTTTGGTTTAGAGCCACATTGGATACTACCTTTGGCATAAAGGAAGGGTTAGTTCGTAAAGAGACTCTGTCTTGATGAAAAATGATGAAAGGCTCCACTGCCATTAGGGCCTGTAGTTCTGAGACTCTTAGTGCTGAGCTTATTGCTAGCAGCAGGGCAGTTTTCCATGATAAAAATTGTAAATCAGCTGAAAAAGCTGGCTCGAAGGGCAGTAGTGTAAGTTTTTCCAAAACAAAATTGAGGTCCCAAGTTGGTGATCTTCAGGGCGGTCTTATGTTCTTGGCCCCTCTGAGGTACTGTCTTAATAATGGAGGTGAAAAAATAGGATCAGTGTTGTAATGAGCTGAAATAGCTGAAGCGTGGATCTTTACAGATGAAAAGGAAGGCCTTTGTGCAACATCTCCGTTAAATATTGCAGAATGAGGAATATTTGGGACAAGAGGATTTTGGCCTTTAGCCTGGTTTCAGGCGCAGAATCTTTTCCATTTGTCCGAGTAGGTTTTCCTGGTGCTGGGTCTCCTGGCCTCCAGAATGACATCCATAACAGCTGTAGAGAGGTGTTGACAGGTTGTTTAGATAATCTGCCATGCAGCCAGATTTAAAGTCTTGAGCTGGCTGTGTAGAATCTGATTGTTTTGCCGAGTCAGCAGGTGAGGAACTTTAAGCATCTACTTCTCTGAAGTACAGGTCAACACCAAGGGACTCTGGCTAACAAAGTTTGCAGATGACTGCAAACTGGGAGCCATTATTGAATCCCCAAATGATGTGGATACTCTACAAAAGGGCCTTACAGAAACAGATGCTTGGTGCCAGAGCCATGGGCTGAAGCTCAATGCCAAGAAATGTATTGTTATCCCCTTTGGGAAAAACATGTATCCATGAATTACCATATAGGTGGCAGTACACTAAACACAAAGTGTGATGAGACTTAGGGACACAGGTAGACACTGGTCTCGCCTTCGATAACCACATCGCCACAACAGTCAGGAAATCCTTCTATGTTGCACACCTCATCACGAAGGGCTTTCCATCCAGAAAAAAGGAGGTCATTGCCCCACTGTACTCATCCCTCATTAGACCCATTACAGAATACAACGCCCCATTTGGTATGTACCTCAAGACATCTGCAACAACTGGAAAGGCCTCAGAAATACCTCACTAAAAGAATCACAGGCCTAAAACAGATGCCCTACGCTGATCGTCTTAAAAAAACTCCAGCTATACTCTGTCGCATATCTACTCAGAGGCGATCTCTGCTTAACATACAAGGCCATGTCAAACCCAGAGCTGTTGGACATGCTACACTTAAAGAAATCCTAATCCCTCAGAGCTACACGCTCCAGGGATCTAAACCTTGTCATCACAATAAACAAAACATGCTGGAGGGATAGGTTCCTGACCCAGAGACTCCCCAGACTCTGGAATAGATTGCCCATACATGTCAAGCAGAGTGCCTCTTTGGACCTCTTCAAGAGGAACCTTGATGATTGGATGGGAGAAAGGAAATTCACCCCAGGGATCACGTCAGTCGCCCTGCTAGACAGAGGTCCAGGAAAGTAAATAATGTGGGAAGAAATAGCCAGGGAATTGTTATGGCTAGGCTTGTATAGGCCCTAGGGCTGATAGCCTAGTACCAACCTATGAACCTATGAATTTGAGGTAAAATCCATGGTGGGCCTTGAGCCATGTTCCTTAATATTGGATACCCTTGTTAGCGTGGCCAGTCTGGAGCAATGAGTATCATTTGTGGCCTCTCTAATCTGGCTTTTAGCAGCACCTTTGCCAGAAGAGGCAGTGGAGGAAAGGCATACACTGTTAGTGTTTTCCAACTGAATGAGAGGGCGTCCACTTTCCAAGCTAGAGTGTGGTATGTCCTTGTGCAAAACGTTTGCAGTTGGTAGTTTTGGAGGGAGAAAAACATGTCTGGGCTCCCCCATTTTTGAGTTATCATTGTGAATACTTGTGGGTCTAGTTTCCACTCGTGAGGATCCATGATATTTCTGCTTAGTTTATCTGCCAATGTATATTTCTTTCCTGGCAGGAATTGTGCTTGTAGTTGAACTTGGTAGGTCAGTGCTGTGTTCCACAAGGTCATTACTTGCCTGAATATGGGGTAGGAATGTGTGCCCCCCTTGTTTGTGTACCACATCACTGTGATGTTCAGTCTTTATTAGAAGTTGTCCTGGATGTAGGTGGTCCTTGAAAGCTGTTAGGGCATTTTGTACAGCTAGCATCTCTTTTTGATTGATGTGGAGATGCATTTGATCTGCAGACCATTTGCCCTGAATACACTGTCCTGCCATGCATGTGTGAACCCAGGCGTAATCCAATGCATCTGTTGTCATTGTTTGCCTGGCTGTGGGCAAGGTGAAAGGCTGACCCTTGAGGTGACATGCCTGAGCCCACCATAGAAACTCCTGTTGAAGGCAGGGAATTGGTGGTATTGTTTCCAAGCTGTGGCTGTGTTGAGTCCATATGCTTTTCAGGTACCATTGTAATTTCCTCATATGCAGTTTGGAATATGGTATTAGTAGTATGCAAGATGCCATGAATCTCAAGGCCTGCAGAATTTTTCTTGCAGGGAGTTGTGTCTTTGTTGCCATTTTGAAGTATTGAGTCAGCTGTCCTTGCTTGTCTGGAGTAAGATAGGCCATCTGGGCCGTTGTATTTAAGCTGGCACTCAGGAATATTATGCCTTGTGAGGGCACTAGTTAGACTTCTTTTCGTTTACTGTGTACCCTAGGCAACTTAGTAGGTTTTTTACAAATGCCAGATGTTTTAAAAGAATGTCCTTGTTGTCTGCTTGAATAAGGCAGTCGTCCAGGTATGGATATATTTGGATTCCTCTTTGTCTGCAGTATGCAATTACTGGTGCCAGGCATTTTGTGAAGACCCTGGGCACAGTAGATAAGCCAAAGGGCAGAGCAGAGAATTGGTAATGAGTTGCACCTGCTATAAATCGGAGGTATCTTCTGCAATTTTGTCTGCTAGGGACATGCAGGTATGCCTCCTTGAGGTCCGTTACTAGCCAAGCCTTCTTGTCCAGCATGGGAAGAAGTTGCTGTAGTGTGAGCATCTTTAATTTGGGTACTTCCATGTTTAGAACTGAAAGGTCCAGAATGGGTCTCCAGGCTTTGTCCTTTCGGGGAACCAGAAAGAGTTGAGTAAAATCCTTGTTCTTGCACCTGTTGAATGGCTCATGTCCAGGAGTGCTGTAATTTGTCTGAGCCTCTGCCCGATGATTTGATGGCAGGTTTGGCATTCCTTTTATCCTTGATAAAGTGTGAAAGTGGAACCTGTATCCTTGAGTTACAATATTTAGGACCCATTTGTCTTTTGATGATGATGTGCCAATAGTCTGCAAAAAGTGCAAGTTTTCCTCCCAAGGGAGCTGCCAAGAGTGATTTGCTTGGCAGTCTGACAGGTAAGTCATTGTGATAGTCCTTCTGATAGTTTGAGATCGGTCTTCTCCTCCTTTCTGGGTTGTGGCACCCCATTGTCGTGGCTTGTAAGAGCCTTGTGGCTGACCTCTGCGCCTTGGGTGTCTGTATTTGCCACTCTGAGGTCTGTCAGAAGTTGGAAAGGACCCGTTTTTGGTTGGCCAATTTCTGCTGAAACGAGGGGGTTGGACCTGTAAAAAATCCTTGACAGTCTGCATAGATTTTGCCTTATCCTCCATTTTCTTTAAAACCTCTTCTGCTTTCACACCAAATAAAACATCCTGCTGTAAGGGTGCATCCAATAACTTTGCTTTAACATGATCAGGTAAAGTTTGTTCTTTTAACCAAGCATGCCTACGAATGACAGACCCTGTTACAGCTGCTCTGCAAGAAGCTTCCAATGAATCAAATCCACATTGCAAAGTAAGTTTTCCCACTTGTTCTGCTGCATGCAACAAATCTTGCATTTACTTCTAAATCAGGCTGCTCTGTTTTGAGTGCTCATTTTTAGTTTTAATCGAGACATCAAATATTGTTGATATTTCAGCATGTGAAACTGGCAATTTAAGGCCCTCATAACTAGAGTAGCTGAGGTATATACTTTCTTTCTCCATCTGTCTAGTGCTCTAGAATCCCTTTCAGACAGTACAGGATTTTTAGCAATAGAGGCCTTAACCCCTTTGGGACCCTGGGAAATGGTTTCTGGGTCAGCAACAGGGCTTTTATATAGGAATTTATGTGAGTCAGGGGACTCTGTAGTATCTGTCTGGTTTGGCTGGTGCAGGAGGTAATGAATCTGGGTTAAGGCTAGATTCTGAATAATCGTCATCCACAATGTCTAACAGGTGGAATAGCAAGGGGTCTGTGCTGGGGTAGTAAGAGGAACTCTGAGCCTTTTCTTAGAATCAGAGTAATCCTGGCCTTCCCAGTGGAAATGTTCCCTCATGGTATGTAAAAAGTTCCCCAAAAGAGTAGTCTTCTGGGGGAGATGCTGAAGGAGTAGACTCTTCAGCATCAGAGTCTTCATAAGGGGGGGAAAAAAAAAAAAAAAAAAAAAAAGAGTACTCCTGTTCCTCAGAACAATCTGAGGTAATGGAAACCTGGTCAGAGGAAGCGTAGTCCTCCCCCTGTCTAGGCCTTTTGCCAGGTGGGGGATGGGAACCAGTGGGGGATGGGAACCCCTGATTAGGGTAATTAAGTCTTCTGCCATCTTAAGCATCTGTTTCTTCGGCATGGGGCCTTGCACTGGAGACTGCTGTACAGGCTTCCTTACTTTTAATGGAGTTTTCAGTTTTGCAAAGGATTTAATAGTAAGTGTAGTCCGTCTGAGGACACCTTCAGCAACTGATGGGCTTTCAACTGCACAGGAATCCCCATCAGCCATGGAGTCGGAAGGGCCTAAAGATAAAGGCTCTGGAGGCCCTGCAATCTCCGCTTGGGAGTTGGATGCAGGCTGGAGTTCTAAATCAGAGGTAGTCAGGGGCTGCGTAGGCACCTCACTGAAAACCGGAGAACCGGCGGCTGGCCTAGCAGAGGCCTCAGTGTCTGGTTTGGGTCTCTGCTGCCTATCCTTATCTTTGCGCTTTTTATGCTTCCCAGTCGGTTGCTCCAACGGCATGGTATAATTAAATTTTCTACCAAAATAATGTTGGGCGAAATCAAACCGACGTTTAATAGTTAGTTAAACCAAGCACAAAACAGACAACCTGTGACGTCGTGGTCTGGGCCTAGGCAAGGGATACAATAAGAATGAAAATCCTTATGAGGTATTTGCTTCCCACAAGAAATGCAATTAACTTTTTCTGACATCGGACTGAGGCATGAAAAGGTTCCCCCAACGGGGTACTTAGCTTTATTGAAGATTTCGGTCTGAAATTCAATTTGAAAATCTCAGGAGTCGGCCGACCGGCACTTGCGAACTGCTTCTGCTTCGGGCACCGTGTGGCAAGAAAGACTGAAGAAAATGGCGTCGGCTGCCTCTTATACCCCTGTCGCACTGACGTCAGGGAAGAAGCGACAGCAACCGATGCCGGACCAAGACTTTGGAACTCGAGCAGACTGCGGGACCACCTGATGGCAGATAACCCAAGTGTGATGACTGCAGCAGTGTAACACGGATCTGTGGTATTGTCTGTGTATAGTTTTAGTGGGCCCTGTGTCAGTTTGGGTAGAAAAGCTGTCAATGTTAGGAGAATTGCTCATCTCTCTCGCAATGAAGTGCTCCTGTTTGAGATATTCTGGCCAAGCGCCCTGGACTTCTAGAGCTCCAATGTTTCTCCCTAACCATTGTCTGAGGTGTCTGAACATTTCTTGCATTGGCAAGGAGGGTTGCAAAGGCAGACCCAGGTTGGGGTTCACCTGAGTCAACCACCATTGAACCTCTTTTTTCAGCGGCAGGGTACGACGAGAATTTTGTATGCCAGAAGATGAGTGTGTTGAGTCCAAATGGATCTTTGGTACCACTGAGGTTTCCTTATGTAGACCCCTGCTAACGGTAACATGGGAATGGTTAAAGCCATGTGGCCCAGGAGCCTGAGGTACTGCCTGGCAGTTAATTTCTTTGCTCTGCAATACCAAGGACAGGTACTGTATTCAGTTTTCCACCTTTTTGGGGTGGTAAGAATGCCTTCATGATGTCTGTAAGAAATTCTGCACCAAAGATACTGGGCAGGGGTCAGGGAGGGATTTGTGATTTATCTGGAACCCCACAGCCTGCAGGAGGGAGAGGGTTTTCTGCAAATGGAGTAGGAGGGATTCTTTGCAATTCACCTGGATGAGGTCATCTAGGCAATGGAAAATAAGAATTCAGAGTCTTGCAGTAGGTGATCAATGGAGCAAAGGCAATTGGTGAAAACCCTTGGAACTGTAGAGTACAAAGCCGAGAATTGATAGTGAGGAGAGGCCACACTGAAACAAAGGTATCTTCTGAAATTGGGCCTTATGGGCATGTGAAGGTAGGCATCCTTTATGTCCAAGGTGTCCCATGAACCCTTGAAGTAAGATCGGGGGAAAAATTGTTCGGAAGGTGGGCACTTTCAGGAAAAGGTTTAGGTAGGACAGACCCAAAACTGGTCTCCAGGACCCTCTTCTTGGTACTACAAAGAGCCTTTAATAGAAATCTTTTCCCCATGCTGTCTGTGGGGCATCCTGAATGGTGCCCTGGGCCAAGAGATCATCAAATACAGCTTGAAGGAGAGGGACGGTATCCTTGGGGGGGCTGAGGGATATCCCTTCCAACTGGGGAGGTGGGGGGTGATCCAAGTCATGAAGTACCCTCCATTATGGAGAGAACCCACCTGTCTGTAGTCATGCGTCTCCACACTTGGAGACAGTGAGAGCCTTAGTGAAAGAGGGACAGAGGGATATGGGGGGGGGGGGTGGATGGATTCAAGAGTGGCAGGTAGTCACACACTACCTGCCCTGTCTTGAAGCTGAGGTTTTGTGCTGGTGGTTGTGAATGTCTGGCAGAAGTGGATTGTTTCTTGGCAACCTTCCTGGGTATTGGAGAGAGCAGTGAGCGCTTCCTAATAAATTGGGTTTGGAGAATAATTCCTTTGAAACTTGGGGATAGGAGACACAAATGTTTTATGTCCCGTACCTCCATCCCCTTTTGTTGCAGAGTCTTAAAAATATGCGACCTTGGAGCCAAACAGAACTGAACTGTCAAAAGGCTCATCAAGCAATTTTGCCCTTACATCATCTGATAGTGGCTGTAGTCCTAGCCACGCACATCTTTCACTAGAATATTTAGCTGTCTCAGGGACTTTGTAAAATCAGGTCTGCATCCAGCAGGGGGCCAATAGTCAGGATTCAGAGAAGCTGCAATGAAAGCATCAAGGAATGCTGGGCAGCACTGGGGGGGATAGCTGAGGGGGTAGGGGAATCCATATGGAGATCACCACAGTAACTTTTCTGTACCTCTATCATCTCAGATGAATCCCTACTTAAAGTGCTCCCTCATCTTAGCAATGGTTTCCCCAAAGGTGAGATCTGCTGGAGAGTTTGCTTCAGCTGATTCTTCCTCTGGGGAAGCATAGCTGGGAGAAGGGAGATGGGAAGCATAAGAGTGAATCTTCTGAAGACTACTCATAAGATTCATCCTCTTCCACCTGGGAGGGGTCTAAGGCTTGGAGCCTAGGGCTCAAAGATAGCGGTACTGGTGAGGCTACTGTAGAAGCAGGTCTTAAGACCATAAATGCATTCAGGAGACTTGTGTGTGAAAGTCTGCCAATCTGGATGGCTTTCCACAGAAGGAGAGGAAGGCCTAGCAGGGGTCTCTGCAGGAGCTGGCCTAGGGTATGACGGCAATGAAGAACTGGAAGGGTCCGTCCAGTCGGCCAATACAAACCTGGTGCCGCCGCCCCGCGGAGACAGATGTCTGCAGGGCCTCGAAGGATGTGCCTTCCGCACAGGGTTCTGCCGCTTCCACATTGGTACCCGCTGTACCTATCAGGGCAATAATAGATCATTCCTCCAGACTGTCAGCCATAGGATGAATGTCAGAAGGCAGAGGCGCAGCAATCACTGCAGGCCAGAAGGTCTTGGCTTTTTTCTTGGGTGGTTCAGCGGGCAGATTGGACATCCCCTCCATGCCCAACGCTAGCCATTTGAGGCACTGATTCTCAAGATATATATTGAAAGCGTGGAGTCGCTGCACAAAGTTTTTGGGACGAAGGCCTGGCAAATGGTGCAGGCCTTATGGTCATGCAACAGCCCAAAGCAGGAGAGCTTGTGGGCATCCTTGTAGGGAATCTTGATGGCTGCACTTGCACTTACACTTTCTGAATGACATGAACACTAGCATGCAATGACACACATAAAAGGTTCCCCAACAGGACACATCTTAAAATCGTAGATCAGATGGCTGGGATGGCAGAACAGCAGATTTTCAACTGGCAGCAGAGAAGTTCTGAGGGATAGTGTGTGCAGACGTCACTTTTATGGCCCACATTCATCTAGCCACGTCGGATGCCCCCACGCACCATGCAGTGACTGCAAACTTTTGAAGACTGGCCGGACTTTCGGATAGCAAGAGGGGGAAACCCAAGAGTACAGAATACTGTAACATGAGAATAGAAGGACATCACCTTTCATAACGGATTTGCACAACCTACAGGTGAACAGGGAATGAGACCGACTTACAGTATAAAAATTAGAAATAGCAGCTAATTGAAGCTTGATGTTAGAGAAGCTAGCACCCTCCTCAAATAGAGTACTAAGCAACAGAAAGTCTGAAACTGGTGCTAAGAAAGGGTCAAGGTTTCTGTTTGTAGCCCAAGTGACAAACCTTTTCCACTTACTGGTGGGGAATTAAGCCTGGACTGTCTCACTAGGGTTGGAAGTGGAAAAACCAAGCTGTCAGTCTGAGGGCAGAAAAATTCAGATGCTGCATCCCTGACGGGTGAGAAAAGAGGTCCCAACTTGGCTCCAGTATCCAAGGAGGATATTTCAAATGATACCAGAAGGGGAACCACACCTGTCGAGCCCAGAAGGGGGCAATGAGGATGACAGAGCTCTTTAATGGACTAGTGCATCCCTCTGGGACTCCTCTGAGGAGGGATCAGAGCAAAGAACTTGCTGCATTTGTTGAGGGGAGAGGCAGAGGCAAAGAGGTCACAGCAAGGTTGACCCCAGTTACTGAAGATAATGTTCATCACCGACTGAGGGGCCACTCTGCAGGACCAAGAGCATCTGCCAAGTCTGTCCGCATCTGCCAAGTCTGTCCACTAGATCGTTGGTTTTCTCCAGGATATGTATTGCAACTAGAAGGCGGTCTGAAGTTATTTCCCAGTCCCACACCCTCATGGCCTCTCTGCACAAGAGGTAAGAACAGGTGCCTCCTTGTTTGTTAATGTACCGGACATGTCAGTGTGTATTACAATAGTTCCTAAGGGGAGAGCGTCCTGAAAGGCTTGCAACATTAGGAAAACTGCCCTCATCTCTAGGACATTGATATGCAAGGGTTTAAAAAAGGCCTGCCTAGGAGATTGACTGTATCCACCAGTTGGTGACGCTTGCAAACTGGAGTCATTCTGATAGGGACAACGGATGAAAGATGGACCACTGCGCCGCCAATGTCCACTGAACTACACAAAGACTCTGGCTAGAGGAACAAACAGCTGCTGACATGGATCTTAGGACTTCTAAAACAATCTGTGCAGGAGGGGCCTGTTGGGATAACAGTTCCCACACCAGATTCCTCAGTGGTGTTGTGCAGTGTAAGGGGAGAGAAGCTATCTGATCCCTCGTGCTCAGCTGTGTCCCTATAATTTCCAGGTTCTGCAAAGGAGCCAGGTTGGACTTCAGGTTTATGGTGATGCCCACAGGATGTGATAATTCTATTAAGTAATCCCTGGCTTGGATTAGTTGATGCCCCATGCAAGCGGTAAAGAGCCAAATTGTCTAAGCATGGAAACACCAGGAATTCTTATGCCTCATGTGAGCCGCTACTACTGCCATGTATTTGAACACCCGGGGAGGGTTGTGGTGAGCCCAAAAGGGCAGTGCTCTGAACGAATCATTGGCTCCAAGCTGGAAGCACAAATATCCCCTAAAGTGCATGTCTACTTTGATGTGATAGTACACATCCTTGAGATCCATCAAGCACATCCAGTCACCTTTATGCAACAGTGGCAGAATGGACCACCATAACTATTCAGAACCTCTACTTCTTTACATAGCTATTTACTTGCTTGGATCCAGAATGGATCTTGGGTCCCCTGTTTTTTTTCTGCACCAAGAAAGAGTAGGTTCTGAATCTTTTTTGCTCGGCTGGGACCTCTTGGATGACACTCGCAGCAGCTGCTGAATTTCTTGTGCTGCTTGCTCCCTCTGACTGGGCGGCACATCACAAAAGTTCTTGGAGGAAGAAAAAAGGGAATGCAATTGCCTCTGATTATTATGCTTAGCATACAACAGTTGAGCCAACTGGGTCCAGGCTTCTAGTGCAAAGCTTGCCAGCCCCGACTGCCTGCAGAGATGAACAGTTGGGCAGCATTTCAGGAGCTTAAGTAGGGCTTGTCAGAAAAGGTTCTCTAAAGCCTTGGTTCTGTGAGCTCCCTCTGCTTCTTGGGCAGTGCCTGCCATCAACCCCTCCCTTCTGCCTCAAGAGGAGGGTTCCCCGCATGGGTCCTGGTAAGGGCCTTGGGATTTGCAAATTCACATTTTCTTGCCTCCACACTGGTTCCTGGAGAAGGACCTCTGGGGCGTAGAAAATTTGATTCCTACAGCAGAAAGGATCTTCCCATCCTTTTTGCTGCAGGTGAGTGCATTTCGAAGCAATGGCCCAAACAGTGAGGAGCCATCGTAAGGGCCATTCACAAAGGATGCCTTAAAGGGCTCTGCAAAAGCATAGCCTCATCCAGGCATGCCTCCTTAGGGAACATCCTGAACCGGCTGCTCGTGAGGTACCCTCCGTGGTATGAAAGATTAATCTCAATGAGCTGGTGACAGAACAGAGCGGTCAGCTTGGAAGAAACTTTAAATTCCTCCACAGGCAATGACTCAGAGATGCTGACAGTGCCTTGATCAGATCTCTGAAACTACATGGCCCATTTTACCCAGCTTAACAACTTCAGTGCAAAAGTGGCCAAGATGTAAACGTGTGTTCCAATCCTGTCCAACACTCTAGACTCCTTGTTAAGCAGACTCACACTGGCAGTTTCATCTGCCAACTCTTAGTGGCTGCAGCCACTACGACGGCATCAACTAAGGGACCCTTGCTCCAATGTTTTCTATTTGCTGGAGGTACCAGGAACCCATCAGGTGGCTTTGGTATGGGCTCAATGGTATCTGGTTCCTTCCATGCCCAGCGGGCTACAAAATCAACCTGGGCTTCCACTTCGGGGGGGGGGGGGGCACATAGGACATAGATGGGCCTGTCCTAAACACCTCAAAGAGAACAAGACTCCTGAGAAGGTTGGGCAGACCACCCACCTTTTTGCTGCAGGATCTCTAGGATGCCCCCGAAGGAGACATACTCAGGTGGGATTGGGGGAATTCTGCCCCCTCAAAGCCAGTGCCCTCTAAGGACTACAATGGTGAGTCAGCATGCCTCCTTTTGCAGGTCTTCTTCAGGTGGTCTTCCACAGCTGGGTACTCTGGGGAACTGTCGGAAGAAAGGGATTCCTCCTGGCCAGGGAGATCATGGAGGCACTGGGGACAGGTTGACTCATGGCAAAAAGAATGGGCTCAAGGTCTCAATCTGACAGGGGTGGACTGCAGGACATGCGTTGATGATGTCCAACTCGGGAGAAAACATCTCCACTACCTGAAAAGCCGACTGACCAAGACAGGTCCTGTCTCTCTCCCCCAAAGCCAGAGGGAAAACAACCAGAACTCTCCCCAAATCCAAAAGGGAACAGACCAGATCTATCAAGTGCTGAGGCACCTGACCCCATTACCCCAGACCAAACACCGACACCACAGCTCCAAGACGCACTCTGGTCTGACAGAACAGAACAGGGCTAATCAAGGGTAACGTCAGCACTGAGAAAGGCAGCTTCTCCTGCACAGAGCCTGACACACAGCAGTCCCGAATCTTGTAACTCCGGAACTGCAGGTCGGATCAGAGAGTTCTGGTGGTATGGCCGAAGTAGCTCACAGATCAGAGGACAGAGCCAGGACTACCCCCATCTGGATCTTGGCCTTGAGGAATCTCTTCCTGTCCACATCCACCTCAGACCAGCTTCTAGCGGACCTGGACGAAGCAGATGAGGTGGGGTCTAGAGTGTTTAGATTTAGTAGAGTCAGCCAGGAACAGTCGAGGCTCTCAGATCCTGACAAACTAGATCAGAGGCAGCCAGATCCAAAGTTTTCTTCGACTTCGTCTTAGGCTCTAGACAGTCCCTTGGGGAGACCGGGAGTGACCTCTTTTTTGGAAGCTGGTGAAGCAGCAGCCAAGGAAGGAAGAAACAACCTGGGAATCAATTTCTCCCATCAGCCAACACCTGTGGGTTGACAGACCCACAGACTGTGCAATCCGCTTTCAAAATGATCATCCTCCAAAATATACGCACTCCTTGTAGGCATCCTGGTTGGCGATTTTATCCCCCCCCAAATAAAAAATCGGCAACATTTAAAACCAGGTGAAGGCTTGTCCACCAAAGCCCACAAAAAACTGCCACAGCTAAAGGGTAACCAATGTTAAGACCATCTGTAATACTAACTAAATTTAACTACAAGTTTAAATTTAAAACTTTGCTACCTAACTGAGAAAGCACTTTTAACAGCAACTTTTCTTTCTTTCTTTTTTTTTTTACAGATAGAAAAAAAAGTTAACAGCTTCACACGCACACACACAGAAGGGAAAGGAAAAAATAAAGGAGGGAGGATTTCAAAAAACTAATATGAATCCTCAGAGAAATTCCCACAAGCTTGAGAGTACAACACCCACGTCCAGATGCTGAAGTGGCAAATGAGATCAGAGGTACTTGGGTGGATGTGGTGCGTTATGGGTAAGAGGGAGGAGCTTCACAGTTGGATCCAAGTATGTACAGTGTGGCCAAGCCAGATATGAGACCCTATCATGAGGAATGAAGACATCAGATCGTATGTTTAATTCATAGCCATACACCCCACCCTAATGTGAAATTATTGTGACTATGGCTCACAGGGGAACATACTGAACAACCTTGACAAGACCGATCATCTCAGGAAATGCAGCAGCTGGGAGGGGTGGTTGCAAGAGAAATCAGCAGACACCAGTTCATCTACTGTGCAGAGAGGGTTGGCAGCTTGGACCACTGCAATGCCAGCCTCAATTGATCCAATTAGAGAGGCTATGACTAACAAGAGCTTACCTGAAAAGCAGCATAGCAAACCCAAGTAGGCAGCATTACAGGCACGTGCAATCCCCACAGAATCTGTGGTTGTAATGAGAAAGCAAACAGCAGTAGGCACAATCCCCTACTGCTGCCTAGTTAAATCCCTTCCACCATCCAACCCACAACCCCACCTCCAATACCTGTATATGAATGGGCACAGATAAATCATCTTCTGGATGCCAAACTACTTTAAAGTCACTCTATACTGCAGGAACACGTTGGGATTTGCAGTCCAGCCCCAGACTAAATAATAGTCAGCATTAATACTGCACTTACCTTCTCAACTTTCTTTTCAAGAATGTCCTTCATAATTTTACACAGATTTTCAAATTTAGACTTCTTTTCTTCTTGTTTCTTTTTCTCTTCCTCATCCTCTGGAAGTTCAAGACCTTCTTTAGTAACAGAGACTAAGGTCTTTCCCTCATACTCCTTCAGCTGTTGCACACAGTACTCGTCAATTGGCTCGATCATATAGACTACCTCCAAACCATGTTTCTTCAGGCGTTCCACAAATGCAGAATTTGCTACCTGATCCTTGCTTTCTCCTACAAAAGAGGAAACAATCGAGATTTGAGTGTAGAACAAAAGGTACGCAAAACTGTTTAGGCATTCAACAATTCCCGCTTTTCAAATGTCAGTCAGTACTTTTGTCTTAGACTACAGTTATCAAAAGATAAAAAAAAAAAAATTATGCCAACATCATTTTAAAGATGATCATTCTTTTTGGCACAAGTGTCCCTTCACCTTCCTCTTTTTGACATGCTAAACTTGGAAAGAACCTGGATTTAAACATAAAAGGTACATGCATTCGGATTTAACCCTTTATCTTTTGTTACAATCAGCGCTATTGTTTACAAGAAACATACCAGTAATAAAATAAATGTGTTTCTGGTTCTCCTTCATACGGGAAATGTAATCTGCAAGGGATACCATTTCATCTCCAGATGCAGAAGTATAGTACCGGAGCAGCTCTGAAAGCTTTTTGCGGATCTGTGAATCTTCATGGATTCCAAGCTTAGGAAAAAAAAAAAAAAAAGTATTAAACTTTTCTACTTTTACCACAGTTGCTAGCCAAGAGATGCAAGTCTAGGATGAGTCAAAAATCATGCTGCAAGCTTGTTTCACACAGTTCTGCCTCCCACCCAAAACTGCCTTTTATAGAACACTTCTGTACAGAATCAAAACTGCAATGTTCACAACAGGATGAAATAAATCAGAATGCTTACCCTTGCTCACGCATTTTTAATGACCTTTAACAGCTGTCTTGCCATACAACTGTCTTGTTACAGCTATTACATTACTGCAGCAGAAAACCTGCTACTATCAGCTACACTTTTGTCTCGACTAAAATGTGCTTTAAACACACTAAGGTCATGTAAGGGATGTAGCACAGCAATGGAACACTGGAGGGAACATATGGGAGAGAGTTAAATGTAGTAAACCCACTGAGCCTTGCATTTTTATACCAACACTTTCCAAATTGCAGACAACCCTATTTTGTACCATTACGGACTACCTGGAAAAGGTACAAAAAGTACACTATGCGGTTTCTAGGCGGTCAGGACAAGGAAAATTTGGTGTACTCCGAAGTATCAAAACTGTGGAAAGGACTGGCTTTACCAAGGACTCCTTGTGTGCTGAATCACCAAAAGCTTCTGCTAATGCCTGAAACAGAACATTGGTATGAAAAATTAAGCACTGTAGAAGTCAGGCAGAAAACTGGTCAGTAGTACAGCATTCATGAAAGAGACTCTTCAGGCTACCTTAAAGCTATTTGGATGCAACTGTGTATGTAAAAAGGACTAAATAGTCTATTCCAGTTACACAAGGCATTCTAGAATGGAAGAGTGTTTAGATTTGATAAATAACTGCCAAATGAATGCAGTATCTGGAAGAGAAAAAGTACAGTTGTGTACCTACCATAAATGTAGATGGTGAGTGTATTCACTGTTGCAGTCATTACTCTTGGGTTATCCTGCTGGCAGGCTACCCTCCGGCCAGAATTCCAAAGTCTAGGTCCAGCGTTGGTTGCGGTCACCTCTTCCTTGACGTCAGTGCGCCAGGGGTGTAAAAGATGCAGCAGACGCCATTTTCTTCAGTTTTTCTTGCCCCAGATGTCAGGTGCCCCCAAATTGGTAGGCTGAAAAAAATATGCCAATAAAAATACATGCACAAAAATAACATTCCCTTTGTCTACAAGCAAACACATCAAATAGGTTGTATAGGATAGAGAAATGCAGAAAAGTCCCAGCAAAGAGAAGGGGGATGGTGGGTGGGTAACCTGGACTGCAACAGTGAATACAACATCTACATTTACGGTAGGTACACAGCTGTACTATGTTCGTTTTCACTGTTAGTCATTACTCTTGGGTTGAATCCCAAAGCTGAGGATGGGTGGCTGGGCTAAATAGGATTAGCAGAGGCTATGAGGCCATGCAGAACTGCAGTGGCAAAGCCTGCTCTCTGGACTTAAAGAGGTAAGTGGTAGCACTTTGTGAAAGTGTGCACTGAACTCCAAGTAGCAGCCTCTAAGATCTCTTTGGTGGGTACTCCTCTGAGGAAGGCTGCTGAAGTGGCTGTTGCTCTGGTGGAATGAGTCCTAATGCCCTTAGGCACTGATCTGCCATGTTGAAAATAGCAGAAACGGATGCAATGGCCTATCCATTTAGAAATAAGTCTGTTTTGAGATAGCCTTTCCTTGTGATCCTGCAGCATATGACACAAAGTTGCTCAGTTTTTCTGAAAGCTTTAGTTCTGCCCAAGTAGAAACGTAACTGCCTGTGCAAGTCCAAAGAATGCAGAATTTTCTCACCCTTCTGTGGATTTGGATAAAAGGTAGGCAAGTGAATGGTTTGGTTGAGGGCCACACTGGATACCACCTTAGGCATGAATGTAGGGTTTGTCCTCAGAGAAACCCTGTCTGGATGAAAAATGATAAAAGGTTCCACAGCCATGAGTGCTTGTAACTCAGATACTCTCCTTCCAGAGGTTATTGCTAGGAGCAGAGCTGTTTTTCAGGATAAAAATTTTATATCTGCTGTTGAAGCTGGCTCGAAAAGAGGCAGTGTGAGTTTTTCCAAAACATAATTTAGGTCCCAGGCCGGAATTGGTTCTCTCCTTGGAGGACTGTTTTTGTCCCCTCTGAGGTACTGCCTTATTAAAGGATGAGAAAAGATAGGTGGTTCCATATTGTAATGGGCTGAAATGGCAGAGGCATGAATCTTAACTGATGAGAAAGAAAGGCCTTTGTTCAGCATCTCAGTTAGGTATTGTAAAATCCGAGGTATATTCGGTACACACGTGTCAATGCCTTGTTCCAAGCACAGAATCTCTTCCATTTTTCTGCATAAGATTTTCTGGTACTGGGCCTCCAAGATAACATCCATAAAGTACAGTTTTGTACCTACCATAAATGTAGATGTCCGAACTGGATAGCATCTGCAGTCATAACAAGTGGGTTGTCCTGTCGTCAGGCAGCCCTTCAGTCGGCCGGATTCCAAAGTCCGGGTCCGGCTTCGGCTGATGTCGCACTTCACCCGACGTCATCTCTGTTGGTCTTCGGGTATAAAGGCATCAGCCGACGCCATTTTCCTCAGTGTTTCTTGCCCCAGATGCCAGTAGCCCTCTTGAAGGCTAAAATTTGGATAGATGCCAATGTTTCCAAAAAGATAGAGGTAAACACAAAAATAAGCATGTATGTACATATATACAAACAAATACACCATAAAGACTCCCCACCAGCTAGCTATTAAGAGGGTAAACACCCTAGGAGTACCACAGAGGGAAGGAGGGAGGTAATCCTGACTGCAGATGCTATCCAGTTCGGACATCTACATTTATGGTAGGTACAAAACTGTACTATGTCCTTCATGGATGCATCTGCAGTCATAACAAGTGGGTAGAATACCATAGCCAACTAGGGAGGAGGATAAAAGTAGATTATGGTGTGTTTAGGATCCCTTGCAGTACAGCAGTGGCAAACCCTGCTCGGGATCTGGAATATAGAGGCAAATTATAATGCTTGGCAAATGTATGCACGGAGGTCCAAGTAGCCGCCTCAATAATGTCTTTGGTTGCCACTCCTCGTAAGAAGGCTGTGGTAGTGGCTGTTGCCCTTGTAGAATGAGGTCTTATGTTCTGTGGAATTGGTTTTCCATGGAAGGAGTAACAGAATCGTATGCAATTTCCTATCCATTTGGAGATTGTCTGTTTGGAAATAGCTTTTCCTTCCCTTCCTGTTGCATAGGCTACAAAAGTTGGTCAGTCTTTCTGCTACTTTTGTTCTGTCCAAGTAGTAGCGTAGCTGTCTATGTACATCCAAGGTATGCAGTATTCTTTCCCTCTGTTTTGTGGGTTGGGAAAGAAGGTAGGTAGGTGGATTGCCTGGTTTAAAGACACTCTGGATACCACCTTAGGCATAAATGTAGGATTAGTCCTCATGGACACTATCTTGGTGGAAGATTAGGAAGGGTTGCACTGCCATTAAGGCCTGTAGTTCTGAAACCCTCCTTGCTGAAGTAATTGCCAGTAGGAAAGCAGTTTTCCATGACAGGTGTTGTAGGTCTGCTGTTGCTGCTGGTTCAAAGGGTGATAGTGTCAACTTTTCTAGCACAAAGTTTAAGTCCCAAGCTGGTAATGGTGGTTTCCTTGGAGGTTTTACATTCTTGATTCCTCTGAGGAACTGCCTGAGCAAAGGGTGCGAAAAACAGGTGGATCAAAGCTGTATTCTGCTGAAATAGCTGATGCATGTATCTTGATGGAGGAGTAGGACAGGCCTGAATGAAGAAGTTCGGCCAGATACTCCAGAATGTTAGGCATATCTATGTTTGACACATCTTTTCCTCTTTCAGTACTCCAAATGACAAACCTTTTCCATTTTCCAGCATAGTTCCTTCTTGTTGAAGGTCTGCGTGCTTCAAGAATAATGTCTTTAACTCTTTGGGAGAGTTCTGAATTAGCTGCTGCTATGTGATGTTCCATGCAGTCAGTTGCAACGTTTTTAGGTTTGGATGTATGATGCTGTAGTTGTTCTGAGTTAACATCAAAGGCATCAGGGGTATTGGCCACATTGTTCCGAGACATGCTCCTCAGCAGTGGGTACCAGTGTTGTCTTGGCCAGTTTGGAGCTATCAGGATTATCCTTGGACGTTCTTCCTTGATTTTTAGTAGTACTTTGTGTATCAAGGGAAGAGGTGGGAATGCATATGCTGTTAGGCCTTTCCAGCTGAAGGAGAGCGAATCCACTTTCCATGCTAGTGGGTGGAATGTCCTTGTGCAGAATTTTTGAGCTGGTGATTGAGAGGTGATGCGAATAGATCTATCTGAGGCATTCCCCATTTCTTTGAGATGGTCTTGAAGATGTCCGGGTGCAGCTTCCATTCGTGGGCATCCGATGTGGTTCTGCTTAATATGTCTGCTAGAGTGTTTTCATTTTCCGGTACAAATATTGCTTGTAACTGCATGTTGTAGCTGCGTGCCAGGTGCCACAGCTCCAAAGTCATTCTGCATAGGGGTATGAATGAGTGCCTCCCTGTTTGTTGATGTACCACATGACTGTGGTGTTGTCTGTCCTTATCATCAACTGGCCCTCTGAGAAATGGTCTGAACTTTTGGATTGCCAGTTTTACTGCCAGCATTTCTTTTAGGTTGATGTGCAGGTGAAGTTGATCCTGTGTCCACAATCCTTGCACGCATTTGTCCAGCATGTGGGCCCCCATCCTAGGTCTGAAGCGTCTGTTGTGATGGTCTGGCTTGCTTGACATCTGCGAAAGGGTAGGCCTGGGTTTGACTGGCATGCCTGAGCCCACCATAGGAACTCCTGTTTTAAGCATGGAATTAGTGGGATTTCTGTTTCTAGGCTGTGTCTGTGTTGGGACCATAAATTCTTTAGGTACCACTGTAGTTTTCTCATATGTAGTCTGGCAAATGGGACCAAGATTATGCATGATGCCATGAAGCCCAAGGCCTGCAGTACTTTTCTTGCTGTTAACTTGTTCAGTTTTGTTAGTGCCAAGAAGTAAAGAGGAGTTCTTTTGTTTTTCTGTAGTTAGGAATGCCATTTGTTTTACTGTGTCCAATTCCGCCCAAGAATGTCCTTGTTTGGGATGGTATCAGCCTTGACTTTTG
Organism: Protopterus annectens; assembly: GCF_019279795.1. Lineage (NCBI taxonomy): Eukaryota > Metazoa > Chordata > Ceratodontiformes > Protopteridae > Protopterus > Protopterus annectens. The sequence continues at coordinate 870,154,431 of NC_056737.1, read as the reverse complement.
TAAATTGACTGTGTATCCCAGTGCTTGTAGCAAGTAAATGACCCTTTGTAAATCTGTTGTCAGCTTGCTTTTGTTGTCCCTTGTAGCAGGCAGTCGTCCAGGTATGGGTAAATTTGAATTCCTGTAGTCTGCAATGGGCGATTACTGATGCCAGGCATTTTGTGAATACTCTGGGCAGTAGATAAGCCAAAGGGCAATGCTGAGAATTGATAGTGCTCTGATCCTGCAAGAAATCTGAGGTATCTTCTGCAGATTGGTCGAATGGGGACGTGCAGGTATGCCTCCTTGAGATCTAGAGTTACCAGCCAACACTCCTTGCCCAGCATGGGAAGAAGTTGCTGTAGGGTCAGCATTTTGAATTTTGGGACAATGATGTATGTATTTAAGGTGGACAGGTCGAGAATTGGTCTCCAACTTTTTTTCCTTTCTTGGAACTAGGAATAGTCTGGAGTAGAATCCCTTTCCTTGCTCTGTTCTTGGCACTCTCTCGACGGCTCTCATGTTTGCTAACTCCATTATCTGTTGTAGAGCCTCTGTTTTTTGATTTGGAGGTAGATTTGGCATTCCTCTTTTGGCTGGTAAAGTGTGGAAGTGGAACCGGTAACCTTGATCTATGGTTTGTAAAATCCACTTGTCTTTTGTTATGTAGTGCCAGTTTTTTGAAAATAAGGTTAACTTTCCGCCTAGAGGAGCTGCTATTTGTTCCCTGGTAGGCGGATTTAGGGTTAAGTCACTGTGGTTGTGTTGATGTAGTGGCAGTGGTTGTGTCTGTGCCTCTGTTACCTTGCCACTGTCGTCCTCTGTAGGCACCTCCTCTGGAACGTCTATTCCTGCCCCTTTGAGATCTTGTGGAGTCAGGAAAGGACCAATTTTTGGCAGGCCAGTTCCTGCTAAACCTTGGGGTTGAACCTGCAAGAAATCTTTAACCGTTTGAACAGATTTTGCCTTTTCTTCCATTTTCTTCATAACCTGCTGGGCAGGTGTACCAAACAAACTTGTCTTATCCATAGGAGCATCTAGCAACTTAGCTTTAACATGATCCGGTAAAGCTTGCTCCTTTAGCCATGCATGCCTTCTTATCACTGTGCCAGTCATGGCTGATCTAAATGAAGCCTCCAGTGCATCATAGCCACATTTTAAGGAATGGTTACTAACCTGTTGTATGTTATTTACCATTTCTAATACATATTTCTTATCAAAAGATTCATCAGTGGTTAGCTTTTTAGTTAACTGATCAAGCATAAACTCTTGGTATTGTATCATGTGAAACTGACAGTTTAAAGCTCTAGCTGAAGTGTAGACCTTTTTACCCCATCTGTCTAATGACCTTGCTTCCCTTTCAGAAGGAATAGGGTTTTTAGCTATGGTCGCGGCTACTGCCTTGGGACCCTGGGATATAGTTTCGGGGTCTGCAAGTGGGGCCTTGTAAAGGTGGTGATGAGTATCTGGTACCCTGTAAAATCTGTCTGGTTTGGCAGGGGCTGGGGGTAAAGAATCTGGAGCGGAGCAGACATCATTGAAAGCATCATCCACCACAGAGAGAACAGGAGGTATAGCTAAGGGCCTGTGCTGTGGAAGGTGCAGAAAGGTCCTAAGTCTTTTTCTGGAGTCTGAAAAATCCTGTTGCTGCCATTGGAACTGCTCTCGCATGGCATGTAAGGTTTCCCAAAGGAGAATTCTTCTGGTGGGAAGCAGCTGGAATGGATTCTTCAGCATCAGAATCTTCAAAATTGGAGAAAGGAGCCTCTGGCTGGTCAGTTATGTCTGATTCATCAGCAGAATCATCAGAGGACACTGGCTCAGGGGCTCTGCCCTAGGTCTCTTCTCTGGGGGCTGAGAGGCCCTGTCTGGGTGAGATTGAGATCCTCTAATTAATGAAATTAAATCTTCTGCCAAAGTAAGCATTTGAGAACTAGAAGAGGGCCTGGTAGTGGGGGGTTTAACAGGCACTGTTTTAGTAGTCTTGGCTGCTTTAGCCCTGGCGTAGGCCTTAATGGACATGGCTGCTGGAGGCCTAGCAGCACCACGTGCTGGGGTAGAGACATTCAAGGGAATGGTGTCTGATAAGTCAGTGGCAACCACCGTAGTGGATAAAATTTCTGAGGCCGATTCAAGAGTGGTAGCAGGGGCCTCAGTTGTAGAGATAGTTTCAGCTGTACTTTGAACAGTTTTCTCGGTTTCGGCCGAAACCGGGACACTCGCGGTTTGCTTAACCATGGTTTCGGCCGAAACCGCGGACCGCGAATGTCAGTCTTTATCTTTGCGTTTTTTGGCAGATTGGGTAGTCGGAGGATCCGACGGCATAATGTACGCAAAATCAGAACCGAAAAACTGTTCTGCAAACTCCGACCGACGCCTAAGCGTTCGTCGGTTGAAAGAAGCACAGGCCGAACAGGCTGCTACGTCGTGGGCTGGGCCTAAACAAGGCAGACAGTAAGAGTGGAAATCTTTATGAGGTATTTGTTTCCCACAGGTTAAACAATTATTAACTTTTTCTGACATCGGCTGAGGCAAGAAAGAGTCCCCAACGAGGTACTTAGCTTTAGAAGTCTTCGAAGTAGTATTCGGTAGAAGTAATCTCTGGATCCGACCGACCGGCACTTGCGAACAGCTTCTGCTTCGGGCGCCACGCGGCAAGAAAGACTGAGGAAAATGGCGTCGGCTGATGCCTTTATACCCGAAGACCAACAGAGATGACGTCGGGTGAAGTGCGACATCAGCCGAAGCCGGACTTTGGAATCCGGCCGACTGAAGGGCTGCCTGACGACAGGACAACCCACTTGTTATGACTGCAGATGCATCCATGAAGGACATCAGCTTTTGAAAGAGGAGTGTTCTGAATGGTTACATTATCCGCCATGCTGCCAGATTTAAGGTCCTGATTTGGCTGCGCAGGACTTGATGGTTTTGTTGAGTCAGCAAGTGAGAAGTCTGAGGTAATATCCATGCTGGACCTTGAGACAAAACTGGGTACCAGTGATGACGTGGCCAGTCTGGTGCAATCAGTATCATTTTTGGCTTTTCTTGTCTGACCTTTAGGAGTACCCTGGGAAGGAGAGGCAGCGGAGGAAAGGCATATACTGTTAGATTTTTCCACCTGAAGGATAGGGCGTCCACTTTCCATGCTTGCTTGTGTTAAGTCCATGTGCAAAATCTCTGCAATTGGCAGTTGTGAGGGGAGGCAAATAGATCTATGTCTGGGCATCACCATTTCCTTATGTTGAAGACTTGTGGATCCAGTTTCCATTCGTGGGGATCCATGAGGTTTCTGCTTAGTTCATCTGCCAGAATATTTGTTTTTCCTGGCAGGAATTGTGCTGGCAAGTAAATTTGAAAAGCCAATGTGTCCCATAAGGTCATTGCTTGTCTGCAGAGAGGGTAGGAATGGGTACCTCCCCGTTTATGTACCACATGACCGCAGTATTGTCAGTCTATCAGTAGTTGTCCTGGATGAAGCAGGTCCTTGAAAGCTGTCGGGGCATTTTGAACAGCTAGCATCTCTTTTTGATTGATGTGAAGATGCACCTGGTTTGCAGGCCATGTGCCCTGAATACATTTTCCTGCCATATGGGCCCCCCAGACATCATCTGATGCATCTGTTGTCAGTGTCTGTCTGGTTGTGGGTAAACTGAATGGCAGACCCTTGTTGTGGTGACAGGCTTCTGCCCACCATCGAAACTCCTGTTGCAGGCAGGGAATGAGTGCAATTACTGTCTCCAGGCTGTGGCAATGCGGAGTCCAAACACTTTAGATACCATTGTAGTTTCCTCATATGCAATCTGGCATATGGAATTAGTAGAAATCAGGATGCCATGAAACCCAGGGCCTGCAGGATTTTCCTTGCAGATAAGTGGGTTTTTGTTGCCAATTTTTTCAAGTAAGAAGACAGTTGCTTTTGTCTGGCATGAAATAAGCCATCTGGGCAGTTGTATTTAAGCTTGCACCCCAGAATATCTCGAGAGGGCACTAATTTTGATTCCTTTTCGTTTACTGTGTACCCTAGGCCAGTGAATAACCTTTTTACAAACGCCAGATGCTTTAGAAGAAGGTCTTTGTTCTCTGCTTGAATTAGGCAGTCATCCAAGTAGGGATGTATATGAATTCCTCTTTGTCTGCAAAATGCAATTACTGGAGCCAGGCACTTTGTGAAGACCCTGGGCGCAGTAGATAAGCCAAAGGGCAGTGCAGAGAATTGGTAATGCATTGAGCCAGCTATGAATCTGAGGTATCTTCTGCAAGATTGTCTGATTGGGACATGCAGGTATGCCTCTTGGGTCCAAAGTTACGAGCCAAGCCTTCTTGCCCAGCATAGGCAGTAGCTGCTGTAGAGTCAACATCTTGAATTTTGGAACTTCCAGAAACATATTTAGTATAGACAGGCCCAGTATTGGCCTCCAGGTTCCATCCTTCCTGGGTACTAGGAAAAGACTGGAGTAAAATCCTTGCCCCTGCTCTTGTGGTACTTGCTGAATGGCCCTCATGTCCATGAGGGCTGTAATTAGTTTTTGTGCCTTAGCCCATTGATTGTGTGGCAGGTCTGGCATACCTTTTGACCTTGGTAGAGTGTGAAAATGGAACCTGCAGCCTTATGACACCATGTTCAGGACCCATTTGTCTTGGGTAATCATTTGCCAAGTTGATGAAGTGCTAGTTTTCCCCCTTAGGGGGCTGGCAAAAGAAAAGTGCTTGGATCTGGCAGAGGGAAGTCATTGGGACTGTTTCCTGTAAGGTTGTGATTTGTCTTCTCCACTTTTGGAGGTAGGAACACCCCACTGTTTGGGCCTGTATGAGCCTTGGGGCTGAGATCTGCCTCTGTGGTCTGACACTGGAAAGGACCAATTTTTAGAAGGCCAGTTCCTGTTAAACCTGGGTGGCTGTACCTGTAAGAAATCCTCGACTGTCTGTATGGATTTTGCTTTATCCTCCATTTTTTTCAAAACCTCTTCTGCTTTAGTACCAAACAAAGTATCATGCTGCAATGGTGCATCTAATAATTTTGCTTTAACATGATCAGGCAGATTCTATTCCTTTAACCAAGCATGCCTTCTAATAACAGAACCTGTGACAGTGGCCCTGCATGAGGCCTCCAGTGAATCATAACCACACTGCAAAGTATGCTTTCCCACTTGTTCAGCTGCATGCAATATATCCTGCAATTCCTTGTTCTCGGAACATTCAGTATTTGTCAACAATTTCTGTTTAAGCAGTGACATTACATATTTCTGATATTTAAGCATATGAAACTGACAATTTAAAGCCCTTACAGCCAAGGTAAGGGAAGTGTATACTTTTCCCCCCCATCTGTCTAGAGCCCTAGAATCCCTATCAGAGGGGACAGGGTTTTTTTTTGCAGTGGAGGCTTTAACCCCTTTGGGACCCTGAGATATAGTTTCTGGATCAGCAGCAGGGTTTTTATATAGGAATTTATGAGAATCCGGAACCCTGTAGTATCTGTCTGGCTTAGCAGGTGCAGGGGGTAGAAAGTCAGGGGACAGGCCGGACTCTGAAAATACATCTACAATGTCTAAAACAGGTGGAATAGCAAGGGGTCTGTGCTGAAGAAGAAAGTCTGAGCCTTTTCTTAGACTCAGAATAATCTTGGCTCTCCCAGTGGAAATGCTCCCTCATGGTATGCAGGGTTTCCCCAAAAGAATAATCCTCAGGAGGAGAGGCTGAAGGAATGGATTCTTCAGCATCAGAATCCTCATAGGGAAGCATGGAATAATCCTGTTCAGAAGAGGAATCAGAGGAAATAGAAACCTGATCAGAAGAATCATATGCTGTCTCTTGCCTAGGCCTCTTATCAGGCGAGGGATGAGCCCCTGATCAAAGTAATTAGGTCTTCAGCCATTTTGAGCATCTGTTTTTTAGGCATGGTAGACCGAGTAGGAGAATGCTGTACTTGTTTCTTTGTCTTTAGAGCTGCTTTAGTCTTTGAAGCTGAAGATGGCTTAATATATAGTTGTGTAGGTCTGAAGACACCCTCAGAAGCAGATGCCTGCTCAGCGGCTCCGGACCCATCTGAGGAAATGATTTCAGAGTGTCCAATACCTTGAGTATCCAGGGACACAGTCGGCGCCACGTGGAAGTCTGAAGTGGCCTGTGGCTCTGAGGTAGCGGGTGCCACGGGCTGCGAAAGCACCTCACTGAGAACCGGCGGACTGGCCTAGCAGAGGCCTTGTCATTAGTTTTGGACCTCTGATGCCCATCCTTTTCCTTGTCCTTGCGTTTTTTGTAAACTCAAGTCTGCAGCTGTTCCCACGGCATTACATAATTAAATCTTCGGCCAAAGTAATGAAATGCAAAATCGAACAGACGCTTAGAGCATTGGTTAAATCTAGCATAAAACCGACAGCTAGCAACACTGTGATCAGGGCCTAGGCAAGGAATACAGTAAGAGTGAAAATCCTTGAGGTATTTGCTTCCCACAAGAAATAAAATTGTTAACTTTTTCTGACATCGGTCTGAAGCAAGAAAAAAAAAGTTTCCCCCAACGGGGTACTTAGCTTTAATGAAGACTTTGGTTCTGAAATTCGGATTTGAAAATCTAGTCGGCCGAACAGCTTTTGCTTTGGGCACCTCGCGGCAAGAAAGACTGAAGGAAATGGCGTCTGCTGCATCTTTTATACCCCTGGTGCACTGACGTCAGGGAAGAGGCGACAGCAACAGACACCAGACCTAGACTTTGGGATTCTGGCCGACTGAGGGTAGCCTGCCAGCAGGATAACTCTAGAGTAATGACTGCAACAGTGAAACATGATGAACATCTGAGAACACTTAAGCAATAGAAGAAACTAAGGTCAAGCTCTACTGAACACAGTAGGTTACCCCTGTAATAGCTACCTGATAAACTCCTGGTCAAGATGGCTGAACAGACAAAGTTGAACTGGATAAAAGTAGCCAAATCTGTCATCTTATTTTTGTCCAGTTGACCCCCCCCCTCTTACTTCCAATTTTCCCACCATCTCCTGGTGACTGGATAGAACTCGCCTGAGACCCTGTTAACAGCTTCCGATGCCGTTGTTTTTGTAACCTTAATTGTATTCTCTACAATTATGTCTGCATAGAAATGTAGATAATTTATCTGGCAAACTATCTAAGGTACAAAAGTGGAGCGGAAGGGATTATAGGTAAGGGGAAGTCAACAGCCTTGGATTCGAAACTTCAAAAAGGTGCAGAGATCATATCCAGTAGCACTTTAAATCTGTAAAGTTAATTGTAATTCATTTGAATTAATGTTTTTAAATTTTCCTTACCTTGCAATTAAATAGAAGTCAACATTAACATGGCCATACAAAAGTTTATAAACATCTGCAACTAATTACATCCTTCAATATACATATCTAAAGGAATGCTCGTTTCAAGTTATAAATGTTCCTCACAGTACTAAAACACTTAACACAAATTTTCTAGTTTTATGAAGTGCTGACAATGCATTTTTTCCTTACCTTCATATTTTTTGAAAACTGCTCATAGAATTTTTTGTAGTTTTCCTTATCTTCTGCCACCTCTGTGAAAAGTTCCAGACACTTTTTAACCAGGTTCTTCCGGATTACTTTTAAGATCTTGCTCTGTTGTAGCATTTCTCGGGAAATGTTCAAGGGAAGGTCCTCAGAGTCTACCACGCCCCTGATGAAATCTTTAGAGAAGAGAGTATCAAATTACAGTTATATTCACCACCTCTGGCACACATTTCCTCAGTGTAAACCAATTGCCTTTCCCATGCAAGAGCAACTCATGGCATACACAAACAGTATTTCAACTTGACATTAATATCATACAAAAATGTACTCATAACGTTCCATCTGCATGGTCCACTTTCATTCTTCCTCAGCTGATGACTTTGGATTTGACTAAGCTGTTGCTGTCTGAAGAAATCGACATTCCCAAAGCCCCATGGCATCTCTGCACAAGGGGTAAGAACAGGTTCCTCCTAGTCAGTTAGCATACTAAATGGACATGTCAGTGAGCATGCCATAGTCCCCAGAGAGAAAACATCACAAAGAGCTTGCTACACGAGTAGGGCAGCTTTCATTTCAAGAACACGGATATACAACCTGGTTTCCAGGGAAGACAGTGTGCGGGCTTTGGACCATCTTCTACTTTAAATACCTTCTCTTCCCCACTGTGGGTGGGAAGCGTCTGCAATCAGTGTGTGTGTGTGTGTGTGTGTGGTTAGAAGAAACAGGCTGCCTAGGGACAGAGCCTGATTGCATCCAAGATAAAAGTTAATATGGAACAGAACCATGAGTTTGTAAGGTTAAGCTTGCTGGAGGGGACGGAACTGACAGCAAGTCATACACTATTTCTTAATCATGTGATCTGGTGTGTGGCATACAAAGGGAGATCCTATGAATTCCACATTCTGTGCAGGGGACTGTACAAGTCGGAAGGGAAGAGCTCTGAAATGGTAGTGACTGGCTCCCAGTTGGAAGCGCCAGATGTGTCTTGGGATGCCTAAAGAATTTAATGCAAAAGTACATGACCTGAAAAGGATACAGTACATCCAATCATCCTTGTTCAGAAGCGGTGGTATGGATGGACTGAACAAAAAGTGTAATGACCTCTGGATATTATGCATAGCACCCAGGCCTTGTATGCTTCCTAGGAATGTTGTATCCTGGAAAGGACAAATTGATTCAGCAGGGACGTCCATGGAGTCAGTGTGGAACAGACAAGAAGGCCAACTGGCTCTGACTCAGAGAAGCCAACACACTTTCACTTTGAGAGATCGTCTGGCATGAAGGAAGAGGAGTACTGAAGGAAGGCAGAGTTATACTTGCTGAATCCTAGCTACAGGGGGAAACATCTCCATAAAAAAAGTGGTTGAGCACCTGTGCAAGCTATGACAGGGACGAACTGGCCAGACCTTAATGCTGGGAGAACAGCAACAGTGAGATCATTTTGGAGGGATGCTTTGGTTTGGATCCAAAGAAGCTGCACTGGCCCAACAGCTCAAATCGAAAGGGGGGGGGGGGTGGATTCAAGAAAAGTAGGACACTTACCTGTCGGGTCTTGGGTTTAGAATCTGAAGGAGTTTGGATCAGAGCTGTGAAATCAGTTTCTAACAAAAGGACAGAGCCTAACTTAGTTCAATTTTAAGTTGCAATTAAGTTAGTACCAGAAAGTGTTTTTTTTTTTTTTTTGTTAAATTGATAGAACAGGGTTTAGCATTAGCATGGATTTTCTGAAAGAGGCACAAACAAGGAACCACCACCATGCCTCCCAGCCTATTAGCTCAGTAAATCTGGAAGCAGTCAGATAATACATGTAGATTCAAACATTGCTCCTATAGTTTAGAAATCAGCTACAACAGGGTTTGTATTAGAATGCATTTATGCTAAAAACATTTTCTAAATGGAGATGAAAGCCGAATTTGTCCAGCCCATAACTTCAACTTCTTAGAGTAAGAAATCTGGACAAGGCCAAAAATAAGTGGGACAACTTTTAAAATATTGCTCTGTTTTGTGGAATTCCCACCTAGTTTTGATTGTAGCAATAGTTCAGTGTATTTTACTATTATCTTTCATTATGTGATTTACCATTGTACTGTGGAGCTTTTCTCCCTAGGCCTCCACTGAAAACAGGCTCTCGAGCCCAGTGGACCTCCCCGGTCACCAAACTGAAATAAATAAATAAATTTATCATGAATTTCCTAAAGCGTATTAAGTCAAACCCAAATGTCTGGCATTATTTTCTAACTTCACCCTTTAAAGATTTTCCACTAATTTGCCAGAAAATCATATTTTATGAAAAACAGCCCTAAATAAAAGCAAAAAATCTTACATTCTGCAAAAATCTGATAAAAGGTATGAGCAGCCATTTTGGATCAGAGGACACCGGATCCAAGAAACACTCAATTCTCCATTCCTATTACAGTTGTGTACACATACCATAAATGTAGATGTTACAGTGTATTCACTGTTGCAGTCATCACATGTGGGTTATCCTTGCTGTGGTAGCCCTCGGCCAGCCCGAATACCAGAGTCAAAATTTTTCTGTGTTGGCTGCATTCGCCTGTAGTCTGATGTCATTACATCAGTTTTTCTTGCTCTAACCCACCAGAAGCACAAGGAAATAAAAGTAAAGTGGTCCTGGTGGCTAAAAGCCACCGTGGGAAGCTTATGTCCCCCTGGGGATGGCAGGGGGGGGGAACCAGAACTGCAACAGTGAATACATGCAGTTGAACATCTACATTTATGGCAAGTGTACACAACTGTACTATGTTCTTCGTGTTTCACTGTTGCAATCATCACCTGTGGGAGAATTCCCAAAGCTGAGGAGAGGAGTGGAAGGATAGGTTAGAGCCCTAGGCATGGGTCAGCAAGCCTGCAGAACTGCAGAGGCAAACTCTGCCCTAGACTTAGAAAAAAAGAGGTAGGTGGCAATGCTTTGTAAAGGTATGAACAGAGGTCCAGGTGGCAGCTTCCAAGATGTCCCTGGTGGGGACTTTTCTGAGGAAGGCTGTGGAAGTGGAGGATGCCCTAGTGGAATGGTTACGAATAGACTTGGGGGGGGGGTCCCATGTAGCCTGTAGCAGAAATGGCTACAGTGTGATATCCATTTGAAAATGGTTTGCTTGGAAATGGGCTTCCCCTCTGCCACTGGGGGAAAAGCTGATAAGCAGCTGGTCTGTTTTTCTGAAGGGTTTAGTACGGTCCAGGTAGTATCAGAGTGGTCTGTGCACATCTAGCGAGTGAAGAATTCTTTCCCCCTTGTTTTGAGGGTTGGGAAAGAAGGTGGATAGGTGTATGGCCTAGTTGAGGGTCACATCAGATACCACCTTGGGTATAAAAGGAGGGGTTAGTCCTCAGGGAGACCCTGTCTGCATGGAAAATGAAGGGCTCAATAGCCATGAATGCCTGAAGTTCTGAAACCCTTCTGGCCGAGGTGATAGCTAGTAGGAAGGCAGTCTTCCAGGAGAGTATTTCAATTCTTCTGAAGCAGCAGGTTCGAATGGAGGCAAGGTTAGTTTTTCTAAAACATAATTGAGGTCCCAGGCTGGCGTGGGAGGCCTTCTGGGAGTCTGACATTAGAAGTCCCTCTAAGAAATTGTTTAATCAAATGATGTGATAAGAGGAGTAGGTATGAATCGTAATGGGCTGAAAAAGCTGAGGCTTGGATTTTAATAGAAGAGGAGGACAGGCCACTTTTGAGCAACTCGGCTAGGTAATCCAAGATAAGAGGGATGGAAGGATGTGAGGTACTGGCCCCAGGAGCAGAATCTTTTCCATTTCTCTGCATAAGATTTTCTGGTGCTGGGCCTTCTGTCCTCTGCGATAATGTCTAGGATCGGTTTGCTTAACAGGGACCCTTTGCTTTTAAAGTATTAGCCATGCTGAAAGATTGAGAGTCTGCAAGTCTGGATGCAGTACCCCCCCCCCCCCAAATGGGTCAAGGGGTCTGAGATCAGGGGAGGCTGCCCGGGGGCTGTAAAGTCAGGCTGCGCAGTAAGGGGTACCTATGCTGTCTGGGGCCAATCTGGAGAAATGAGGATGGTCTTTGGTCCCCTCCTCCCTTATTTTGATCAGTACCCTGGGAATAAGAGGCAGAGGAGGGAACGCGTACAAAAAGAGGGAGATCCAGGGGAAGGTCAAGGCATCCACCTTCCACGCTAGGAGGGGATACTCCCTGGTACAGAATTTTTGCAGCTGGTGGTTGAGGTGCGAAGCAGAGATCCACCTCCGGAGTCCCGTACTCCTGAGTGATTTGCAGAAAGTTTCTGTGGAGCTGCCATTCGTGGGGATCCAGTAAGTTTCTGCTTAGGTGGTCTGCCAGGGTGTTCTTGACCCCTGGTAGGTATTGGGCAATTAAGTGTAGGAGGTGGCTGTCAGCCAGAGGTTAATGGCTAGCCTGCACAGAGGGTAAGACTGGGCCCCAGCTGTTTGTTGACATACATTACTATGGTCATGTCTGTTTTTATAAGAACCCTTGGCCTGAGATGGCATTTGAAGAATGTCAGAGCCTTTTGTATTGCCATAATTTATTTCTGATTGGTGTGTAGGGGAAGGTGATTGGCATCCCAAAGATCTTGGGTGCACATGCCTGTTAGGTGAGCACCCCAAGCAATGTCTGAGGCATCTGTGGTGATGGTCTTGCCAATAGGACAGAGGATGAAGGGAAGACCCTTGCTCCTGGCACAGCCCTTATACATGGGATCAGAGGAAGAGAAGTCTCTAGAGACGTTCTCATGTGGAGCCTGGCCAAAGGAATAAGGATGCAAGATGCCATGTACCCCAGGGCTTTTCTCTCATGTGGAGCCTGGCCAGAGGCATTCGAAGGATGCAAGATGCCATGTACCACTGGGCTTGCAGGAACTTCATCGCAGTGAGGTGACTTCTGGAAGCTGGCTGGGTAGAGATGCAGGAAGCTCTGCTTTTCTGGGGATAGGAAGGCCATTTGGTATGCTGGGTCTAGCAGTGCTCCCAAGAAAATGATCTTCCTGGAGGGTGTTTTGCTTTGATTTCTTCTCGATGGTGAACCCTAGGGAAGTTAGGAGGGTTTTGACAGAGAAGGTCCTGGAACAGCTTTTCTTTGCACTCTGCCTGGATGAGACAGTTGTCCAGATGAGGGTAAATCTGTATACATTTCTCTGTCTGCAAAATGTTATGGCTGGGGCTAAGCATTTGGTGAATACTCTGGGTGCAATAAATAAGTCCAAGGGTAGCGCAGAGAACTGAAGGTGTTGTGAGCCTGCTCTGAAGTGCAGGAATTTCCTGCAGGATTCCCTTATGGAGATGTGGAGGTAGGCATCTTTTAGGTCTAGGGTCACTAGCCAGGCATTTTTTGCCAGCATAGGGAGCAGCTGCTGTGAAGTTAGCATTTTGAATCTGGGGACCACCATGGAGGTGTTCAGAATGGATAGATCCAGGATGGGCGCAAAGTGCCCTCTTTTATGGGAACAAGAAATAGTCTGGAATAAAAGCCTTTGCCTGTTGGATCTGAGGGGACAGATTCTACTGTCCCCTGGGATAAGAGTTTGGACCAGTTTCAATGCTTCTGCCCACTGATTTGGAAGTAGTCTGGGTACCTTCTTGCAACTGGAAGTTTGCTGAAAAAAAGTGTGCGCATCCCTGAAAAGTGATCTTTAAGACCCATTGGTCATTTGTTACAGAACGCCAATTTGTTTTGAAGAGGGAGAGCCTTCCTCCTAGCTTTTGGAGAGTGAAAGGAGGGCAGAGGAGGGAGGGGGAGTCACTGGGAGTTTTTGCCGTAGAAGGGTGGCTTAGAACTCCCTGCCTTTGGGGCAGAAGTGGTCCACTGTTTGCTTCTCCATTGGCCCTTGGCCCTGGGATAGGGGCCTGGATGGTCTGTCCCTGCTGGGCTTACCTTGGCCCTGTCTGTTAAGTGCAGGGAACGACCAGTGCTTAGAGAGAAAGTTCCTGTTGAACCTGAAAGAAATCTTTTACCGTTTGCATAGATTTTGCTTCATCTTCCATCTTTTTAAGCACCTCTTCTGCTTTTACTCCAAACAAGCGCTCCTTTTATCCAGGGGTGCATAAATTAGTTTAGACTTGACATGATCAGGGATAGGTTGTTCCTTCAGCCATGCAAGTCTCCTAATGACAGATACTGAAACTGCTGCCCTGCTAGAGGCTTCTAGGGCATCACATCCACAGTGTAAGGAGTGTTTGGCCACTTGACAAGCAGAGTGCAGTAAATCTGCTAACTCTTTCGAACTGGCACAATCAGGAAAAGTAGAAATCTTTTGTTTTAATAGCTCCAAAGTGTGTTGTTGATATTTTAGCATACAGAACAGACAGTTGAGTGCTCTGATAGCCAAGGTTGCACAGGTGTACACTTAATAAACCCAGAAGCACAAAAGCAATCAAGCGGACAGCCGGTGTACACTTTTTTTTACCAAATCTGTCCACAGCACTGGAATCCCTGACAGAAGAAATAGGATTCTTGTCAGAGCTAGTCTTAGCTCCTTTAGGTCCCTGTGTAATGACCTCTGGGGTCTGCAGCAGGATTTGTGTATAGGTATTTGTGAGAATCCGGTACTCTAATACCCATCAGGTTTACTGGGAGCAGGTGGGAGGCATCAGGGGCTAGGCTGGATTCATGGAAAACATCATTCACCACTTCTAAACCTGGGGGGGGGGGTTGGCCAGGGTTCTGTGCTAGGGCAGGTCCAAAAACTCCCAAGTCTTTTCTTAGACTGGGGGGAAATCCTGAGATTCCCATTGGAAGTGTTCCCGGAGGGTGTGAAGGGTTCCCCCAAAGGGAAGGTCTTCTGGAGGGGAAGCAGAAGGGATGGATTCCTCTGCATCTGAACCCTCATAAGCAATCAGAGGTTGTTCCTCTTCAAAATCTGAATAGTCAGATTTCTCAGAATCCTGTTCTGTCAATTTCTGGAGAAGGGTGCCTTTTCTTTAGAAGTTGTGGCCTGACTACCCCACATAAGGGAGACGATCTGCCATTTTAAGCATTTGTGCTTGGGGTGGTAGAGCAGGAGCAAGATGGTGGCTAGAAGCAGATTTCCTAGGAGTGGCCTGGCTTCTAGGCCCGAGAGTATCAGTCAGAGAAACAGTAGTCGGATGAGAAGAAATCATTTTTTGTCTAGATTCGGTAGTGCGAAAGGCCTCCTTGGAAGCCGGTGCCTGCGTCGCGGCTCGAGACCCAACAGAGGCAGAGACAGCTAAAGGCTCAGAAGACTTAGATTTCTGTGGCATACTGGACTCCAAAAGGGTCTTGGTAGAGACCTGCATAGACATCGAATTGGGCATCAGGGGCTGCGAAAGCGCCTCACTGAATTCTGGAGAACTCACGACCTTAATGGTAGGGTTGTCGGAAGGTTTAGCCTTGTGTGGTCTGTCTCCATCTTTATCTCTGCGTTTTTTTCCGGAATATCCGCGGATTGTTGACTGACTGATGCCATTTGGAATGCAAAGACGGAACATGAAAATAACTGTCTACAATAATAACTCTATGGCAAATGGTTCTCGGGTTAAAGAGTGCACAGAAGAAGCAAAGTACAGTTTTGTACCTACCATAAATGTAGATGTTCGAAGATCCACATTGCTGCAGTCCTGACACTTGGGTAGTCCGCTGTCCCAGTCGGCCCGAATACCAAAGTATAAGGCTGACGTCGGTCAAGGCGCATTAGTCTGACGTCAGGACGTCAGGGTACAAATGCGCATGCCCGACGTCATATCCTCAGTCTTTTCTTGCCCCAGATGTCAGAAGACCCTAAAAAGATAAGGCCAAACCAAAAAACAACACACCAAACCCCCCTGTACCAAATATATATACAATATATACAAAATCAGAAAGGTACAATCCCACCCATACAACCACCCCTAAACACAGAGGGGAAGGAGGGAGGGTAAATTGGACTGCAGCAATGTGGATCTTCGAACATCTACAATTATGGTAGGTACAAAACTGTACTATGTTCTTCATCTCACATTGCTGCAGTCCTGACACTTGGGTAGAATCCCAAAGCAGAGGAAAGGGAGGATGGCAAATCACAAAGAAGCAGGAGCTGCCAACATGCCCTGTAAAATAGCAGTGGCAAAACCAGCCCTAGATTTAGAGTAGAGAGGAAGGTGGTAATGCTTAGAGAAAGTATGCACTGAACTCCAAGTAGCTGCCTCCAAAATATCCTTAGTTGCCACCCCCCGTAGAAATGCTGTTGAAGTGGCAGTAGCCCTAGTGGAATGAGGCCTAATCCCAGCTGGAATCTCCTTACCATGATGGGAGTAACAGAAAGTAATGCAAAACCCAATCCACTTAGAAATAGTTTGTTTTGACACAGGCTTGCCCTGCGAACTCAAAGCAAAAGAAACAAACAACTGCTGAGACTGCCTAAAATCCTTAGTCCTGCTTAAATAATAACGCAATTGCCTGTGTACATCTAAAGTGTGTAAAATCTTTTCCCCCTTATTTTGGGGATTTGCATAAAAAGTAGGCAAATGAATAGTTTGGTTTAAAGCCACACTAGAAACCACTTTAGGCATAAAGGAAGGATTAGTACGTAAAGATACCCTATCCTTATGAAAAATCAAGAAAGGCTCCACCGCCATAAGGGCCTGCAATTCAGACACCCTTCTTGCAGAGGTAATGGCTAACAAAAAAGCAGTCTTCCATGACAAATATTTCAATTCAGCAGTAGCTGCAGGCTCAAAAGGTTGTAGAGTGAGTTTCTCCAACACAAAATTGAGGTCCCAAGCAGGAGTAGGAGCTCTACGTGGGGGTCTTATATTCTTTGCCCCTCTAAGAAATTGCTTGAACAAAGGATGAGAAAACAATGGTGGGTCACAATCATAGTGAGCTGAAATTGCTGCAGCATGAATCTTAATGGAAGAGAAAGACAAACCTTTGTCCAATAACTCAGTTAGATATTGAAGAGCCACACTCAAATTTGGCTCAGAAACATCCAAATCCTTTGCTGCACTCCAAAATAAAAATCTCTTCCATTTTTCTGCGTACACCTTCCTTGTACTAGGCTTTCTGGCTTCCATAATCACATTCAAAACTTGTTGAGGAAGCTGAGACCTGCTCTGGTTCAAAACAGAATATGCCAGGCTGTTAGATGAAGAGAGTGAAGCTTGACATTGAGTAGATGACCGTCCTTCTGAGACAATAGGTGTGGAAGCAAAGGTAAGGGCCATGGAGGCTTCCTTACCAGGCTCCTCAGTAATGGGTACCAGTGCTGCCGAGGCCAATCTGGAGCTATTAAAATCATCCTTGGCTTGTCTTGTCTGACCTTTAGGAGTACCTTTGGGAGGAGAGGCAGAGGTGGAAAGGCATACACATGAAGATTTTTCCAACTGAAAGAAAGAGCATCCACTTTCCAAGCTGTGTGATGAAACCTTTTCGTGCAAAACTTTGGCAGCTGGTGGTTTAGTGGAGAAGCGAACAGATCTATGTCTGGAGTTCCCCATGACACTGTCAATTTCTGAAATACATGAAGACCCAGTTTCCACTCGTGGGGATCCATGATTTGCCTGCTTAACACATCTGCTAAGGAGTTCTGTGCTCCCGGCAGAAACCTTGCTTGAAGATTCAATTGCAAGCTTAGCGCAGTCTCCCACAAAATCATTGCTTGCCTGCATAGAGGATAAGAATGTGTTCCCCCTTGTTTGTTGATGTGCCACATGACAGTTGTGTTGTCTGTTAGAATCAACACCTGCCCTGGAAGAAGTAAATCCTTGAAAGCCAGTTTGCAAACTGGACTGCTAACATCTCCTTCATGTTGATATGTAGATGCTGCAGTCTGGCAGGCCACTTGTCTTGTATCCACTTTCCATTCAGATGAGCTCCCCAAGCTGTGTCTGAGGCATCTGTCGTTAGAATCTGACTCGCCTCTGGCCGGGTCACAGAGAGTCCCTTGTTTAGGTGACATTCCTGAGCCCACCACAAAAATTCCTTTTGAATGCAAGGTATTATTGGAATGACAGTGTCCAAATCCTGGCAGTGCTGTGTCCATACATATTTGAGATACCATTGCAGCTTCCTCATATGCAGTTTGGCATTGGGAAGCACCAGAATACAAGATGCCATGAACCCTAAGGCTTGAAGGACTGTCCTTGCAGTCAGCCCGGACTGATGAGATAGTTGATGGAAGTAAAGAAAGATTCTTTTGTTTGTCCGGGGTTAAAAAGGCCATCTGGGTTGCTGTATTCAGTCTCACACCCAGAAAGCACATGTCTTGAGAGGGTACTAGACTGGACTTTATTTCGTTCACAGAATACCCTAGGCATCTTAGCACTGCTATCACATATTCCAAATGCTGAAGAAGCACGTCCCTTCCTTGTGCCAGAATCAGGCAATCGTCCAAATAAGGATAGATTTGCATTCCTTTTAGCCTGAAGAAAGCTATCACTGGAGCCAGAACTTTTGTGAATACTCTGGGCGCAGTAGATAAGCCAAAGGGCAACGCAGAGAACTGATAATGAGAATTCCCAGCTCGAAAACGCAGATACTTCCTGCAAATTAGCCTGATAGGAACATGAAGGTAAGCTTCCTTGAGATCCAAAGTTACCATCCAGTGATCTTTGCCCAGCAGAGGTAAAAGCTGTTGTAACGTCAACATTTTGAACTTGGGAATGTCCAGATAAGTGTTGAGGATAGATAAATCCAAAATTGGTCTCCACGTGTTCCCCTTTTTTGGTACTAGGAACAGGCGTGAATAAAATCCTAGGCCCCTTTCTGGCACAGGAACCGGCTGAATAGCCCCTATTTGGAGTAACAGAGAAATTTGCTTGTGAGCCTCTTTTCTTTGCTGAGGAGGAATGTCTGGCATGCCTTTGAAAGGAGGCAAGGTATGGAAATAAAACCTGTAACCGTGGTGAATGATATCCAACACCCATCTGTCTTGGGTAATTAAACTCCAGTTTTCTTTGAAAAGTGCCAACCTTCCTCCCAAAGGTGCTGCCAGACGAGAAGGTTCAGGCAGCTGAAAAGGCAGGTCATTGGGCCTGTTTACGAAAGGACTGACCCCTGCCCTCACCAGAAGACTGAGCAGGTGAACTTCCTGTTCTAAGCCTAAAAGAACCTTGAGCTCTGCCCCTACCAGGTCTAGACCTACCCCTAGACTGGGAATCATAAGCAGGATATGTCCACCCCTTGGTAGGCCAATTTCTACTAAACTTCGGAGGCTGAACCTGCAAAAAATTTTTAACAGTCTGCATAGACTTAGCCTTGTTTTCCATTTTCTTTAGAACTGCTTCCACAGGCGAACCAAACAACACATCAGATTGTAAAGGAGCATCTAAAATCCTTGTCTTAACATGCTCAGCTAAATTCTGATCCCTCAGCCAGGCATGCCTGCGAAGAACCGAACCAGTGGCAGCCACCCTCGAAGAGGCCTGTACAGCATCAAAACCACATTGCAAAGAATGCTTACCCACCTGTTCAGAAACATGTACCAAATCCTGCAATTCTTTACACTCAATACCTTCCGCCAAAGCATCTACCTTAGACTTTAATTGTGAAAGGAGATAATTTTGGTATTTCAACATGTGAAACTGGCAATTCAAAGCTCTCATGGCCAAAGTGGAAGAAGTATACACTTTCTTTCCCCATCTATCCAAAGCCCTTGCCTCTATCTGGAGGGACAGGATTTTTAACAACAGAAGCCTTAACACCTTTAGGCCTCTGAGAAACAGTTTCTGGGTCTGCCCTAGGACTCTTAAAAAGATACTTATGAGCTTCAGGCACCCTATAATATCTATCCGGTTTAACTGGAGCAGGGGACAAAGAATCAGGGTTCAGAGAGGCCTCTGCAAAAACATCCTCCACCACATCCAGAACAGGAGGTATAGCTAAAGGCCTATGCTGGGGTAGAAACAAAAATTCCCTAAGCCTTTTCCTGGAATCAGAGAAATCCTGACCTTCCCATTTAAAATGCTCCCTCATGGAATGAAGAGTCTCTGAAAAAGAAAAATCCTCAGGAGGAGAAGCAGAAGGAGTAGAGTCATCTACATCAGAATCAGAGTAAGGAGAATACTCCTGCAAGTCTTCAGCCGAAGACTCAGAAGCATCCGAACACTGCTCAAAACTTCCAAGCTCAGGTTCCACTCTAGGCCTCTTATCAGGAGGGGGCATAGAACCTCTAATCATAGTAATCAAATCTTCTGCCATCTTAAGCATATGCTTCTTAGGCACAGACCCTGAAGAACTAGGGGTAACACCTGAAACAAAACCTGGCCTGCCCCTGGGAGAAGCCTTGGAAACAGAAGGGGAGGGCCAAACCACCTTAGGAAGGGAGGGAAGAACAGCTACCTGAGAAGCCCCTTCAGCCTGGCCTACCTCCTGAGAGGGCACATCTTGCAATAATAAAGTCTCTCCCTGGGACTCCAAAGAAACTTGTGGCTGAACCTCCGGCTCCACCGAGCCCTCTAAAGAACCGGCGTCAGGGACGGACGGTTCTTCCAACCTAGGCTTTGCTGCTTTGTCCTTGCGCTTTTTAGATGAAGCGGGCGTCGGAGCATCCGACGGCATTTTATAATTACACCGCTTGCCAAAAACTAACCTGGCACAATCTAATCTTCTCTTAATAGTGCGTTTGTTAAATCTAGCACAAGAGCGACAGCCAACAACGTCATGCTCAGGCCCTAAACAAGGTATACACAAGGTATGGTAATCCCTAGGAGGTATCTGTTTCCCACAAGAAATAGTTATTCACTTTTTCTGACATCCGGTAAAATACTGAGGCAAGAAAAAAACAAAATATTCCCCAACGGGGTACTTAGCCAACTTTGATTCGGTCTGAAACTCCGACTTCGGAAAATCTCAGAACGCCAACCTGCACTTGCAACACTGCTTCTGCATCGGACCATGCGGCAAAAAAGACTGAGGATATGACGTCGGGCATGCGCATTTGTACCCTGACGTCAGACTAATGCGCCTTGACCGACGTCAGCCTTATACTTTGGTATTCGGGCCGACTGGGACAGCGGACTACCCAAGTGTCAGGACTGCAGCAATGTGAGATGAAGAACATCGGGACACGTAGTGGTCTGGGCCGAAACAAGTGACGTAGTAAGAATGGAAGTTTTGGTGTGGGATCTGCTTTCCACACGTGAGACAATTAACTTTTTCGGACATTGGTTAATGAAAAAAAAAATAAATAAGGGTCCCAACTAGGTACTTTGCTTTAGACGTTTTCAGCTGAAATTCAAACTCTGGTAGCGACCGACCGGCACTTGTGCGAACTGCTTCTGCTACAGGCTCCATGGCAAGAAAGACTGATGTAATGACGTTGGCTGCCTTTGCCTTATATCCAACAAGTCCAGAAAGTACAGTCAGCAGAAGCAATAATACATCCTTTATTAGACTACAGCTCACCAACAATCAGAACCAGAGTGTAACTCAGAAAAGAATTAAGCGCTTTCATCCACCATCATGTGGACTTCTTCAGAATCAATTAAACAATTATAAACACACTATTTAAATCCATTTTGGCGCCAATTCAAATTGATTTTCAGGGATCAGAGGATAATTCATCTTTATGAAGGGAATTTAGTGTGTTTATAATTGTTTAATTGATTCTGAAGAAGTCCACATGATGGTGGATGAAAGCGCTTAATTCTTTTCTGAGTTACACTCTGGTTCTGATTATTGGTGATCTGTAGTCTAATAAAGGACGTATTATTGCTTCTGCTGACTGTTCTTTCTGGGCTTGTTGGATATTGTGTCGCCTTGACGTTCCTTGAATCATTGCCTTGCCTTATAGCCAACATGACAGACTACAGGCGACGCAGAAAAATATTGACTCTGGTATTCGGGCCAGCTGAGGGCTACCACAGCAGGGATAACCCACAGGCGATGGGGCAACAGTGAAAAACGAACATCTTCGGATCCACAGGATCTGATCCAAGATCCTCCTACTGATCTCCAACATGTTTTTCTTGTACAGGGGGTTGAGCCCCAAAAGAAAACCTGTAAAAGATGTAAAGGACATGAGAGGTGCCTTAAAACTCCTCTGCTCACAAATGATCCAACATCAAGACCATAAATCAGGATCACAGAAACTGTCAGTAGGACTAGTTTTCAATTAGCAATAAACACGTCTCAGATAAACATCATTAGCCGCGATACTTGTCCACGTGTTTTTTACCTACCAAAAGCAATAAAATGCATTGATTCACCATTACCCGTGACTACCAGATAAAAAAATACAAAGTATGAGGAACAGATCAGCTGGGAGAAACAGTGACACCACTCCCCCCCCCCCCCCCCCATACCCAGACAATTACGGTAGTAGTAGTAGGGCAAAGGATTGAATAAGAGGGAATTGACAATTGTACCGATATTCATACAACTCACTCCATACGAACAGTAAAGGGAGGCTTTGCTGGACACTTAGCCAGAAGTTCTCTTCACATCACTCACTAACATCAACTCATTAACCCTGAGTACCTTCTCATGGCGGCTGTGTGCTTAACCCCGAGCACACCATGAGAAAGTACAAATTACAAGCTGTTACCCCCGAGTGCCTTCCACAGGCCAGAGAAAGTGTACTGCAGATTTCTAGTTCACCTTAATGTAAAACACGCTGAAATCGTAACTGAATGTGTAATTTACATTATATATAGTTACGATTCAGCATGTTCTTACATTAAAGGTTACATTAAACTTCTTGCAGAAAATCTGTTTTAAAAGTTCTTGATAAGCAAGTGGTGGCAACCAATCGGATTCTTGCAATCCAAGCCACCACTTGCATAACACCTCCACCCCCAATCTAAATTTCTTTTGTTTCCTCCTAATAAAAAGAGGGTCCAGCAGCAGGTATTTCTTTTCTTTCTGCAAAGAATTGGAGATTTTACCTGCTACTGGATCTTCTACTTTATTTTCCGCACTCAAGGATTTCACGGGCCGCTGTAGGCACTACCAGGAGTTCCCGTTAGCTCAGAACAATTACCTTCTTTTTCTCATAGTATTACTTTCTAAGTTATGATTCACCACCTTTCTGGGATATCCTGCAGAGGACAGCCGTACACATCTGCGTATACTTGTACTATATTTATACGTATGTGTGTGTGCGTGCATGTCCAAGATCAATGGCAACTTGTCTCAGTTTAAACAGCAAAGGGTTATACCCTGGGGTTTCATAGTTTATAATGTGTTTTGTTTGTAGGTATATATGGTGTGCTAGCCTAGGTGTAAATAGGACTCTGAGCACATTGTTTCTGCATCCATTTTGGCCATTAGTGAGGCCATCTGCTGTGTGCCGCTTTCGCTTTTTGTATTGCATATGAGCAACAGTGGATACCATCGAGTTGTGAGATACTGCCCAACCAGCACCACATCCGATACAGCTATATTCCCTTCTTTTCTGTCTTCGCTTTTTTTTTTTTTGAATTGTATAGTTCGCTGATGATCACTTATGTCTGCCTTGTGTTGAATCTACATTCTGCAGGTAAATGTTTTGTGCGTTCTTCGTGTTATTGAATGTAACAGTAGCCACTTTCAATTTTGTTGTAGAACTCCTTGGAAATCTGCTTTAACCCCCCCATTCTTTTACAGAGTAATAATTTATGAAATGTTGTGCTTGTTAAATGTTGTTCTTTACACATGCGATTACTAGAGTCCTGTTTGTCACTGAAGTGGGATCCTTTGAAACTGGTAACTTGAGGTGGCGTGATGTTTGTAGATAAAGAACGTTTGGCCCTTTGACATGTGTGTATGTCGCTTTTTGCATTTGCAATTTGTGATCAAATTAACTAGGAGGTTACCCCTTAAAATGAGGTTTAGTCCAAACAATGGACAATTTATTTTTATTTCAATTAGGTGGTTGTATCTGAAGTAACCTGGAATTGCTTTGTCATAACTTCAACAGTTTGCATGTTCGCTTTTTACGGGAAGTTAGAAGTTGGCATTCATATTGGCTTTGGCTGGGTTCCAGGTTGTCACCTGAGATTGGTCTGTTTTATCTTGACCACATACACTGGCCTCAGTGTCATAACTATCTTCGGTGCTTGATCAGAATGTTTTACGCTTTAGGCCAACATTAAAGCTGTACATTGCTTTCCCGTGATATGCGAAACAAGACGGATCATTAACAGATTTTTTATTTTCAGTTACCTAGAGGTTTAACAAGACATTCTTGACTTGCATTTGTGACTGTCATATTATCAGCTCCTTCTTTAGTACTGTGCCTTTTACAATGAACCCACTACTGTTTACTGGCAGTTGTGTTTGGAATCCTCACAACCTGCATTTCATCTATTTCAGAGTACAGATGCATACTATACTAAAGTGTCCGTACTTTCCCCAAAACCTCAGTGTCATTTCTGATCAAATTAACTAGAAGGTTACCCCTTAAAATGAGGTTTGGTCCAAACAATGGACAATTTATTTTTATTTCAATTAGGTGGTTGTATCAGAAGTAAAATGATGTCCGATTTCTATGACACCATTTGGTTTATACACACTTGAAGTAAAAACATTTAGAGTCTGCTGATGTTCAGAATTAGATAGTGTTCTGGCCTCTACTTACTGTCTCAGTGGAGTTTGAATGGACTATTTCCGCCTTTTTTTCTGGGTTCTCTGGCTTTCTCTCACTTCTGACAAATATGTTGGTTAGTTAAATGGCTTACTCTGAACTGACCATTTGTATATATTGTATTTATCTTTGCATTTGTTGCCTGACCTATGTCTAAAAATGTTCTAGAATGGACCTGTTCACTTACCAAATAAACAAATTTAAATGCATTTAAAAACATCTCTCTAGCAGTGTCTGTACCTTTATTCAGAAGTTATAAAAGGGTGGCTAAGCCTTCTGTTAGCACAGAGTGGAAATGCAGGCTGATGCAGGCTGAGTCAAGAGAGTTACAAGGCTGATTTATATAAGCTAATTAATGGGCTGCAGGTGCTGGATTGTGAGTCTAGAGTAGGAGGGTTGGGAGGATGTGTGGAATGTGATTATGGACCATTTCCTTTACTTAGGAAAAATGTGGAGGACTGTGCTGCATGGAATTACGGTATTTGGCGAGTAGTAAACACAGCATTTAGTCAGAGTATTCTATTTCCATTCAGCAAAGTTGCACTTTACATTGGAACTTCAGCTGTTGTCTGGAACAGTATGGCTTAGCACCAAGTACTGTCAGCCTAATCTAAAATCTAAGCAAGTTGAGGCACTTTATTTTAGAATCAAAGATACAATTTGTAGCAGGTATGGCTTAGTCTGCACCATTTGCTTGCTCTGAAAATTATACAGCTGACGTGGCAGATAGGGCATCATCAATAACATGTTCAGTAAAGATTATTGGTTAGGGTGTTGAATAGCAGCGTTAGGTAGAGATTTTTTTTATTCATGGTAGATACTTAAAGAAGCATGTATAGTTCAGTTATCCTGAAAATGTTCTCTTGTTGCACCTTATTTTAGAATCACAGCTATGGGCTGGAGCACATTGGATTGGTATGATGTACTGTATTATGTCAGTGTTGTAGTCTAGAGTAGGAGAAGGCAGAAGCATTTATTTTGTTCCACTCCAGTCCACTAGTCCATTTATGGGCAGGGAGTTGATGTTCATGTGTTTTATGGGGAAAATACCAGCTCCAGTGAAATAGAGAGATGAACCCAGAGTATAATCCAAGTGATTTATGTTCACAGCATGAGCATCTACTTCAGCCCCCTGTGGGATGAATGGGGAACCCTATCATTGGGAATGATGGGGGCTGAATAGGGCTGCCCCTTGTCACAATATTTTGTGAGAGTGGCACTGATATCTGGGGGTGGTGCTGGGGTTGTGTGTTCAATTCACCCAGCCATGAATGCAGTAACCTTCCTCAATAGGTACACAGTAGCATACACATGCATAGACAGGAACAGTGGCCCCTGCAGTAATACAAGTTGCATGCCCCTAGCCTAAGAGGAGGGGATAAATACTTAAGAGGATATCCCCTTTGTTAGGATGTCAGTAACGGCACAAGCAATACCTTATCTTATATATGCATGGGATTTGACATTTTAGGCTTGAGCAGTCATTCACCATATCCTTTAATTCTTATATGTACAACCTACATGGAAAAAAATGTCCCGTTTTAAGAATGGAAATATGCGGAGCATCCAAGGCTAGTTTTGGGCACGTGTTCAGACAGGTAGGTGTGCATTGGTCAAGATCAGGGAAGAGAAATATTCCAGCAAATATTTGACAAACAGTAGGCAAGATTTTTAGCCAGGTCGAAAGTTTAACAGTTTACAGATACTGACATTTGAAGCATCTCTGATGGTTATTAATGTTAGAAGCATTAATAGTATATTTTTTTTAATTGGAAAACTAGCTACATACTAGCATAGTACGTCTGCAGTTTGGAGTTTGATTTGTTAGTATTTGTTGATATTCGCACAATACGCTATTTTGCGTTTGTGAGTGATTTTAGCAGCACCCAGAAATTGTTGCAGTTTGTAGTTAGACATGTATTGTGTAAAACGCAAATATCCTGCGATTTGTAGTATTGTTTTTGTATTATGATTAGACAGGATTTCAGTGGAATGTTAGATTTATAATGTTTCTATAAATGATTAATTTTGGCTGGCTAAATCGTTATTCGATGGTGATCTACTTTATTCAGTGAAAACAAACTGCTGACTAGTGGGTTGCATTCTCTTAATTTTCCGATATCTAATCGTATTCGGAACTTTTATGTTTGCTTTGTGAAAGGGTCAGTGCATTAGTAGCATCAACATAAGTTTGCGTTGTAAAATGCAAGACTAAACTAGCCTTGGGTTGTTGTACTGTAAAATGTGGTGCAGTGCCATATCAGAGGTGTTGACCTCTATCTGATACTATGGTGAGTGCCTTTAGTCTGTAAAGTGCTCATGAAAACATTAGTTTAAAAACCTAAAATCCTATTTTAGTGCTTTAGTTACTACATTAGTACAGTCAGTACATTGTGACTTTATATGACAGGTGGTTGGCAATTGTCAATTGGAAGTGGGTTAGTCATGTACTGAAAAAAAATCGGAGTGCTATTCAGAAGTAATATTTCACAAAGCCTTAGAAATCTTAGTATCCAAGAGTGCCTTCCTTTTGAAAACCTCTAGCAACAATAGAGGCAATTCTGTTTTTGGTTTTCATTACAATATGTGCTTGTGTTAACTGTCAGCCTGGTAGATTAACTATATACAATATTTTCATTTAGCCTGTCACAGATGGGAGCAAGCTTTCCTTTTTAGAGAAAGCCAGCTCACCTAAAAGTATTGTGACTTCTACTGGTGCAGATCTGAGTAAGCAGAATTCCTGGCGCGGTTATAATACATTTATCATTTGCTTAGATGCAGCATGGATGCTTTACGAAGATCAGAAGTAAAGCTTAGATGCATGTAGTGCAAACATTTTTAAGATTAAATTAAATTACTAAAGGCTATACTGATCTGTTACTCTTTCACAGACAAATTAAGAAAAAAATATTTAGCTATGCTGCTAAGTAGAGCTGCAGAAGAAAATATTTGTGATAGCATTATAGCATGGTTCAGTTTGATTGTTTATGGAGGGCAGGAAGGATTTCATTTTGCAACAAAGCCCTAGTCTTGACTGCACGCTTTAATCGTTAGACCACTGTACTGATTTATGGCTGCACATTCATATGGTGACTAAATATTTGAGCACATTTAATTGATGGAGTTGCTAGTGTAGGAAATGCATAAATCTGCAACTTTGCTTTACTAATGGCTAGAAAATAATTCATTTCACTTAGAGAACCATAAGACCACTTACAGCTAGCTCGGTTTATTATAAACTTAACAGTATTGTGTTAGAGTCTGAAAGTGAGACGAGTAAATGCGATTCAGAATTAAATGGATGAAGATGGGCAGATAGTGGGTGGGGATAGGGCAGATTCTTTGCTAACTTTGTTCTTTTGCAGGTTACTGTAATTTTATCAGGCCAGTTGCTTCACTATAAATGTATTTGATAAGTTAACTGTATTTCTCCCCGTTTGTTTGTTCTTGGAGAAAGAAGTAATCTGAGAGGGAGACAGAGGAAGTGGAAGGGAGATAAATGTACATTGGTGGTGCAGTCTTAGGTATTACACAAAACATGCATTTATCTTATGTCGTTTGCAACCACCCCAAACATAGTTTATGGAGGCACACTATATAAAGCCATGCTGGTCTCACCAGACCACAACACACTTTCCCACATGTTTTTGGGAGACTTGACGTGTTGTTTTGCAAATTTTTGCCTGGCCTGGGTGTTTTTCTGTTAGGGTTGGACAGAAACCTTTTCTAACTACCCCATAGTGCAGACATATGGAGAATATGGGATATTGATGTCACGTGTAGTACACAGCCAGTACTTTTCCAGAAATTCCTGCAGTTCCTTCAGTGTTGCTGTAGGTCTTTTGGCAGCCTCCCTGACCAGTGATAATGTTGTTTTTCTTAAATTTTGTAGGGATGTCCAGTTCTTTGCAACATCAGTGTTGTCCCATATTTTCTCCATTGTTTGACTGTCTTCACTGTGTTCCATGGTATATCCAAATGGTCAGTAAGATATAAGTGCTGTACTACTTTGACTGAATTACTATGGTGTTTGTCCTAACAAATAGTAATGACTATCTTATATTACACCTGTACCCCAAATATAATGAATGGCTACTCAACAGATAATCTGATGCAATTTCCCACCTGCACATTGGGTGTTTAATTCTGATTTTTTTTTTCCTTTTGGTGCTTGTACATACCAGGAAATGTTACTGAATGGTTGTTTTGGGGAAATCTTTTATTCTGGTGCCTGTGCATACATTATATTGAAGGGCTTGACTGGGTGAATGCGTCATTCTGCTGCTTGTACATACTAGGAAATGTTACACACGTTTCGTTTGGGAAAGTGTGCATACCTCAACATTCGACTGAAGGGGTTGATAGGCTGAAGTGTTCATGCTGGTGGTGTCGCATACTAGGAAAGGTTACTGTAGTGTTTTTCAGGGGAAACATTTTATTGAGGTGCATGTATACCTGAACATAGTAATGTTACTTAGGGAAATAATTGTATTTCAGGGTAGTGCTTGTGGATACATGGTCTGACTACTGAAGTGACCGCTGGGCAAAATAGTTTATTGTGCTTTTTGGTGCTTGTGCATACACAATGCAAACAACTCGATGGGTTATTGGGGAAGCATAGAAATTAAGTGCGACAATTTCATACGGTTACATTACTTAGAATACAGCACAGAAATGTATTTATAGTGTAATATACTAGCATACAAGACATCCGATACACCACTGAGTAAATAGTATAATGTAAAATAAGCAGACAATAAATTACTTCTGCTTGTAGTATTCTATTTGTGATTACTAGTTTCACGAGGGAGATATTCATCAACTAGCTATCCTCCAAAACCCCTGATGTTTTACATATCTATACATATCTATACATATCTATACATATCTATACATATCTATACATATCTATGTGTGTGTGTGTGTGTGTGTGGTAATCTACAGCAATCCATTGGTAGCTGATTTTGTAGTTGAAAATCCTGTTCTTTACCTTCAAAGCACTGAACGACTTCGTAACCTTTGGTTCAGTAATAGAAATGGAGTGTCTCAATAGTTGTTGCCAAGTGTTTCAATTTTAGCTTTGAATTTTGCATTCCGGTATAGAAATTAGATGTAAATAATGTGTGTAATTATGTAAAACTATGGCAGAAGACAAGCTACCTAGTTTATTTCTGCTTGTCTTATTATTAATATGACTATAGTGAGCAGTTGCCTGAGTGAGAAAAGGTCATTACATAGTGACTACTGAAAGCATGGAGCTACATTATTTTTATGCATTTCTCCTGGCTTTGTCAGTCACGTGTGGAATTTAGGTGGGAGGAAGGGCTCAGTAATATGAAAGTGTTATACTATTTGAAACAAAAATGTAAACAGTCCTGGCTCCCAAGGGTCTCAAAAGTGAACAGCAGCAAAAAAATAGAGTTGAAGCAGACCACCACGATAAAATCAACGATTTATTGATAGAAGAGGAGCGCTTTCGCATGCACAAAACGCACGCTTCTTCAGATCCAATATACAAACATGGAAAACTCCCTTATATACAAAGAAGGGAGTATACTACCTACATTCCTTGTGTGCAATCATCCAATTAAACAATTAAGAAAACAAATCACACATCCATCCCAAGAAACGGCTCTGACAATACATACAAGCTGATAAATGCACTTGGCAAAAATATATGTATACATGCCAAGAAAACTAAATATAAAGCAAAAATATATAAAAGTATATACATATAAAGAATATATATAAAAATATAAAACAAAATATGAAATATGCAACTACTCAGATATTTTCATCATCCTAAGATGTTAAAAAATATATTAAAGAGTATATATATATATACACACACATATATATATATATATATATATATATATATATATATATATATATATATATATATACATACATACATACACATATGACTCACTAGCATCCAATGCCAACGCAAAAACATATATACTCTGAAAACACTTCCATAAAAATGTATATATATATATTGCATATATGTCACCCTAAAAAAACAAATCCTATATTTGGAAATAGCCTAACCTACGACCACCACGTTGCCACTATGATCAAAAAGTCCTTCTACGTGGCACCTCCTATTAGTAAAGGTCTTCTATCTCGGAAGAAATCATCATCTCTCTCTACTCTGATTGCAGTTAAAGGCCCTCCAAGTGTAACAACTCTAGGCCACTAAGGACCTGAATGCTTAAAACCCCACTTCAACCCCCCCCCCACCCACTAGTGTAAACAAAAAACACTCTTACTGTGAAGTTCTCTAGCCATCCTAAGTTACCACTTCCGTGCCTTCAAAGAAGATCTAATGCTAACATAAGAATTGAGTCCTGGAGGGTAATGTGCCTTCAATCTCAAGATCCATCCTAACTCTATGTTTTCTAACTCATTAAAATAATCTCCCTTCCTCTTATAAGATTTTTTCTGCAATACTTTGAAACCAAAGGGGTGTCCAGGATATTCCAGAATATGCTTAGCCAGAGCATTCTTGATATCAGACTTTTTTCTCTCATAAATATGATCATATATCCTGTCCTTCAACAGTCTGGTAGTCATGCCAATATAGAAAGCTTGGCACAGTTCACAATTTGCCAAGTATATGATATTCTTATCTTCACAATTAGCTACATGTCTAGGCTTAAATGTGTAACCTAAACTTGGATGTATAAACACCTGTTGACTAGAAATCCATGTGCACATATTATACTTACCACAAGGGTATGTGCCCAATCTCTTTATGGTTCTATGTATATTGTCTGTTGACCTCTCAAAATGCTCAACACACAATATCCTTTTTAAATTTTTGCTATTCCTATATATAAAAGTAGGTGCATAAAGTACAGTTTTGTACCTACCATAAATGTAGATGTCCGATAGATATGCAACTGCAGTCATAACATATGGGTTGTCCTGCCTCAGGCAGCCCTCGGTCGGCCGGATTCCAAAGTCTGGGTCCGACGTCGGCTGATGTTGCATTTCTCTCCGACGTCAGAGCGGCTGGAGTACATAAGCATCAGCCAACGCCATCTTCTTCAGTGTTTCTTGCCCCAGATGCCAGGTGCCCTCCAAGGAAGGCTGTAATCAAATTGGAAGATAAAACAGGTTTCCAGACAAATAAATAAGCAATAAACAGATACACCATAACAGATATCCCCAGCTAAGGATAACAGGGATAGGAGTGGACCCAAGGCATAGAGGGGAAGGAGGGAGGGAAAACCTGACTGCAGTTGCATATCTATCGGACATCTACATTTATGGTAGGTACAAAACTGTACTATGTCCTTCAAGAATGCAACTGCAGTCATAACATATGGGTTGAATACCATAGCTTAGCTGGGGGAGGTGGAATGCACTAAGGAAAAGGATGGTGTAGCTATCAATCCCTGCAGGACTGCCGAAGCAAAGCCTGCTCTGGATCTGGAATATAGAGGAAGGTTGTAGTGTTTGGAAAATGTATGCACGGAGCTCCATGTAGCAGCTTCTAGAATGTCTTTTGTAGGCACCCCTCTTAAGAATGCTGTAGAGGTGGCTGTAGCTCTGGTGGAGTGTGGTCTGACATTGGCTGGCACACACTTTCCATGGAAGGAATAACAGAATCTGATGCAATGTCCAATCCATTTTGAAATTGTCTGTTTGGAAATTGCTTTTCCTTGTACTCCAGGGCGTAAGCTACAAAAGCTGATCAGACTTCCTACTGGTCTTGGTTCTGTCCAGGTAGTAGCGAAGTTGTCTGTGAATGTCCAAGGTATGCAACAGTCTTTCCCCTTTGTTCTCAGGATTGGGAAAGAAAGTAGGCAGGTGAATTGCTTGATTTAAAGAAACCCTAGATACCACTTTTGGGAGAAAGGTAGGGTTGGTTCGTAAGGAGACCCTGTCTCTGTGAAAAGTTATGAATGGTGGTATAGCCATTAGGGCCTGTAATTCCGAAACCCTTCTTGCTGAGATAATGGCCAACAGGAAAGCTGTCTTCCAGGAAAGAAATTGTAAATCCACAGAAGCTGCTGGCTCAAAGGGAGGTAGAGTCAATTTTTCTAGGACAAAGTTGAGGTCCCAAGCTGGTACAGGTGCCTTTCTTGGGGGCTTTATATTCTTGATTCCTCTAAGAAATTGCCTTAAAGGATGTGAAAACACAGGTGGATCAGTGTTGTATCTAGCTGAGATAGCTGAAGCATGTATTTTTATAGAAGAGTATGAGAGAGTCCATTATGTAGCATATCTGCCAAATATTCCAGAATGAGTGGAATGCTCAAAAGTGATGCATCATGGCCCTTGGTGGTATTCCAAATGCTGAATCTCTTCCATTTGGCTGAGTAAACCTTTCTGGTGGATGGTCTGCGGGCTTCTGTCAGTATCCGCTGAACTTCCTTGGAAAGAGGTAGGTTGAGGTTATTCGTGGGATCTCCCAAGCTGTTAGCTGTAGCGTCTGGATGCTGGGATGAACTGTCCTGAAGTTGCGTTGAGTCAAAAGTTGGGGCCATTGGGGGAGGGCCCACGTTTTGTTGTGACATATGCTCCGTAGTAGTGGGTACCAGTGCTGTCTTGGCCAGTCTGGAGCTATTAGGACCCCCTTGGGCTGCTCTGCTTTGATCTTTAGTAACACTGTGGTCATCAGTGGCAGAGGTGGAAATGCATAGATTTTTAGGGAGCTCCAGTTGAATGAGAGAGCATCTATTTTCCATGCTTGTGGACGATATGTCCTTGAATAGAACTTTTGTAAGTGATGATTGAGGTGGGAGGCAAATAGGTCTTCGTCCGGCCTGCCCAATGTCGAGGTGAGTCGTAGAAAGATTTCTGGATGTAACCTCCATTCGTGGGGGTCTAGGAAATTCCTGCTTAGACTGTCCGCCAGAACATTGTCTTTGCCTGGAACAAACTGTGATTGCAACTGTATGTTTAGGCTCAGTGATTTTTCCCAAAGATTCATTGTCAGTCTGCAAAGGGGGTAAGAATGAGTGCCCCCCTGCTTGTTTATGTACCACATCACAGTGGTGTTGTCTGTCTGTATTAGTAGGTGGCCTGGTTGTAGTTGTTGTCCGAAGGCCTCGATGGCATGCATTACTGCCAGCATTTCTTTTTGGTTGATATGCAGATGCGTTTCCTTTGGAGACCATTGTCCTTGTATACATCTGCCGTCCATGTGCGCCCCCCATCCAAGGTCTGAGGCGTCTGTGTTATCTGAGGTTTTTTGAATAACATACCTGTGTTTGACTGGCTTACTGAGGCCCACCATAGAAATTCCTTTTGAAGACATGGAATGAGCGGTATGGTTGCTTCTAGGTTGTTGCTGTGTTGAGACCATAAGCTTTTTAGGTACCATTGAAGCTTTCTCATGTGTAGTCTTGCTAGTGGAACCAGGAGAATGCAGGATGCCATGTAACCCAGGGCCTGTAGGAATCTCCCTGCAGTCATCTGGGTGAGCTTTGCTAAACTTTTGAAGTAATGAGTTAACTTCTTTTGCTGGTCTTCTGTCAGGTAAGCCATTTGAGAGGCTGTGTCTAGTTTGGCTCCTAAGAAGGTAATTTGCTGGGATGGCTGAAGTCTTGACTTTTGAAAGTTGACTGTGTATCCCAGAGCCTGTAGTAAATGTATGACATAATTCAAGTTTTTTGTCAAAATTAGTTTGTCGTCCGCTTGTATGAGGCAATCTTCCAGGTACGGGTAGATTTGAATCCCCTGGAGCCTACAATGAGCAATTACTGAAGCCAGGCATTTCGAGAATACTCTGGGTGCAGTAGATAAGCCAAATGGCAATGCTGAGAATTGATAATGCTCTGGCCCTGCAAGAAATCTGAGGTATCTTCTGCAGCTGTGTCTGATAGGGACATGAAGGTATGCCTCTGAGGTCCAGAGTAATCAGCCAAGACCCCTTGCCCAGCATGGGAAGGAGTTGCTGTAGAGTCAGCATTTTGAACTTTGGTACTATGAGAAAAGTGTTTAAAGCAGACAAGTCCAGTATTGGTCTCCATTGAGTTTCTTTTCTTGGAACAAGGAACAGTCTTGAGTAAAACCCCTGACCTTGTTCTTGTTGTGGAACTTTTTCTATTGCTTTGATCTGAGCAAGCAGAGAAATTTGCTTGATAGCCTCTGCCCTCTGATTTTGTGGAAGGTTTGGCATGCCTAGTTTTCTTGGCAAGGTATGAAAATGGAACCTGTAACCGTGGTCTATAATGTCCAAAATCCATTTGTCCTTTGTCAGTTTGTGCCAATTTTTTGAAAACAGAGATAATTTTCCGCCCAAAGGAGCTTCTGCTTGCTCCTTGGTCAGCGGAACTAGAGGAAAGTCATTGAGATGGTCCCTGTTGGGCAGGAGAAACCCCTGCGTCACTTCTTTGGTTTGCTGGTTGCCATTGTCGTCCCCTGTAGGATCCTCTGTATTGGCCTCTTCCTCGGCCACGCCTGTTTTTGCCCCTTTGAAATCTTTCAGGATTAGGAAAGGACCAGTTTTTGGAAGGCCAGTTCCTGCTGAACCTGGAGGAAATCTGACTGACTGAACTGACTTGGCTTTTTCCTCAATGGACTTTTAACACATCTTTAGCATTAGCACCAAAAGGCTTGTTCTTTTCCAAGGGTGCATCAAGAAGTTTTGCCTTAAAATGATCCAGTAAAGGTTGATCTTTTAACCATGCATGTCTACGAATGACCGCCCCTGTCATAGCTGCCCTACATGAAACTTCCAATGCATCATATCCACACTGTAGAAAATGATTGCTAACTTGCTGAGAATTGTGCACAGCCTCCTGCAAAGAC
Source organism: Protopterus annectens (assembly GCF_019279795.1). NCBI lineage: Eukaryota > Metazoa > Chordata > Ceratodontiformes > Protopteridae > Protopterus > Protopterus annectens. Next base: position 870,119,705 of record NC_056737.1, on the reverse strand, counting down.
TTCCTATCTAAAGGTTCAGGGGAGGCCAATCTTTTCTGTAAATCATCTAACAGGAAATCCTGATATTGAAACACGTGAAAGACAATTGAGAGCTCTCATAGATAAAGTAGTGGAGGTGTAAACCTTCTTCCCCCATCTCTCCAAGGACCTTGCTTCCCTGTCGGAAGGCAAAGGGTTTTTGGAGGTGGTAGCTGAAACCCCTTTAGGCCCCTGGGAAATTGCTTCTAAATCAACAGCATGGGCCCTAAAGAAATGAGAATGGGTTTCTGGGACCCTATAGTATCGTTCAGGCTTGACAGGAGCAGGAGGAAGAGTATCAGGGGTAACACTGGAGTCAGAGTATAAATCATCCAAAACATCAAGCACAGGAGGTATAGCTAAGGGTCTGTTAGGGCTTTTTAAGGAAGGTTCGAAGGCGCTTTCTGGAATCTGAATATTCCTGGCCTTGCCACTTAAAATGCTCCCTCATGGAATGCAGAACTTCCCCAAAAGACATATCCTCAGGAGGAGAGGCCGAGGGAATGGAGTCCTCTGCATCTGAATCCTCATAGGTGTGGAAGGGCTCTTCCTGGCTTTCAGAGTGAACAGAGTCCTCAGAATCTTCATCTGTAGGAAGAGGGTCAGAGGGTTCAACCCTGGGCCTCTTATCAGGGGGAGGCTGGGATCCTCTCTCAGGATGGGCCTGGGAACCTCTGAACATGGAAATTAAATCTGCGGCCATAGCCATGATTCGAGTTTCAGGAGTAGGCTGAGGTAAGGTTTTAGCAGTAAGATGCTTGGACTTGCTGGCTGCCTTGGCACGTGTGTAGGCCTTGATAGACATGGACATGGGAGGCCTAGCCGATCCACGTGCAGGAGTGACCTTATCAACAGCAATGGTCTCTGGTATTTCCTCGGTTTCAGTATCCGGAGGAAAGTCAATAACTGGCGGAGTGGCCTCCGGTATTGGAGGTATCGGTAATGCGGTGTCTTCGGTTCGGAGTGGTGGAATAACCGCCTCAGAGGGAACCGGGCCACTCGCGGTTAGTTTTGGCGTGGTGTCGGTGGAAGACGCGGGCCGAGGATGTCAGTCCCGGTCTTTTCGTTTCTTCGGAGTCTGCGTTGTCGGATGTTCCGACGGCATTGTATAGTCAAATTTTTCGCCAAAAAAGTCTTCAGCGAACTCCACCCGGCACCTGAGTGCGCTTATTGAAGCGAGCACAGGCGGCACAGGCCGAGACGTCGTGGTCTGGGCCAAGGCAAGGGAGGCAGTAAGAGTGGAAATCCTTATGGAGGTATTTGTTTACCACAAGACAAACAATTATTTACTTTTTCAGTAATTTCTGACATCGGCTGAGGCAAGAAAAGGTCCCCAACGGGGTACTTAGCTTTTTTGATGGCTTCGGTTTCGAAGAATACAGGAGCTGACCGACCGGCACTTGCGAACTGCTTCTGCTTCGGGCACCGCGCGGCAAGAAAGACTGAAGATGGCGTCGGCTGATGCTTATGTACTCCAGCCGCTCTGACGTCGGAGAGAAATGCGACATCAGCCGACGTCGGACCCAGACTTTGGAATCCGGCTGACCGAGGGCTGCCTGAGGCAGGACAACCCATATGTTATGACTGCAGCTGCATTCTTGAAGGACATCCTACTATATTTCTTATATCACTGTCCATAGTCAGGATGTGCCAGTTCCTAGAAACTATGCCTGTGATATGTTTAATATCACTTGTATACCTGGTGCAAAAGCTAATTTTATGAGCATCAAAGCCACTGCGATATTGTTTGTGGAATCTTGGATATACCTGTTCAGCCTCAGTTTTCTTATCTACAGATGTAAAAGAGGTCTTAACTCTGTGCACCATCTCCATGTCATAGCCCCTATCTAGGAAGAGATCCTCGAACATCTGATATTCTTTCTCAAGGAGCTCTGGCTGATCACAAAGTCTACAGATCCTAATAAACTGACCTTTAACTATATTTCTAAACACAAATCTAGGGTGCATGCTATCAAATCTGAGTATAGTATTTCTCCAGCAAGGCTTCCTATATAGAGACGTATTTAATCCCCCTTTACCATCCTTACTGATCGTAACATCCAAAAAATTGACATGTGTAAATGAAAATTCTATTGTGAATCTTAAAAACTCTGCAGTAAGTTCAAGCTCTTGGATGAAAGTTGTCAATTCCTCAGCTGTGCCTTCCCAAATTAATAGAACATAATCAACAAATCTTCTATATAGAAGAATTTTTGAAAAGTTATCATTATTAAACAGAGAAGAGATCTCCCAATGATGCACTACCAAATTGGCGTAGGTATTCGCACAGGGAGTACCCATCGCCACCCTCCACTGTTGTAAATAAAACTGTTCTCTAAACGTGAGGACATTTTTGGTTAATACCAATTCCAACAGAGCATTCAACAGAATTTGTTCATTCCTACTGTATCTTGGACAGTGATTCAATATACTCCTAATAGCTTCCTGTCCATACAGATTAGGAATCTAAGTAAAAAGGTTTTTAACATCTAGCGTTACTAACAAACATGACTCAGTAATAACACTATCCAACTCATTAAGATCATTCAATAGTTGGTATGTGTCCTTGAGTATAGTGGGTATATCTGCTACTATAGGTCTTAATTTCTTCTCTATATAAAATCGAGATATTATGGTACCCATCCATTGCCTACTACAATTGGACGTAAAGGGGGTGGGGTAACATCCTTATGAATCTTTGGAAGCCCTTTAATATATGGTACAAAAGGATGTTCTACCAAAAGAAATAAATACAGATCACGATCTATTTGTCTACACATCATCAAATCATACAGTTCATTATGAACCTCATATATCAGTCTCTCTACAGTGCCTTGATTAATCAATCTATATGTATCAGTGTCTTCAAGCAGCTTTTTCATACATAGTACATAATCATCTGTGTTTAACAAAACTACCCCCCCCCCTGTCTGCTGGTTAATAACCAGACCTGTATTAAGCAGAGAACGTATAGATGCCCACTCTTCTTCACTAGTATTGAAAAACAATGCTTTGTGTCTAGTATCTGAATAATACGTGTAGAAATCTCGTTCACATGCCTTAATAAAACATTCTAAAAAAGGGTGTAGTGCAGGTGTAAAAGTGCTCCTTCTTTTAAAACTGAATGAATCATATTTATTCAAACCAGAAGCATTGTCCTTAAAGAACAATTTCAAAGAAAATTGATCTTACAAACATCCTTAGATCAATGAGTACTTCACTAAGCTGACTAACCTGTGCAGGTATAAAGGAGAGTCCTTTGTTTAAAATGTCAATGTCCATACAAGAGAGTTCAAAACTGGAAAGGTTAAAGACAAGACTATTCAGTCCCTTGTTCGTCCTTTTCTCGTCAGTGATTTCCCCAGAGTATTTTCTTTTCGTTCTTCCACGGCTTCGCGACCTGTTCCCCGATGTTCTGTTGAGTTGCACAGGTAAGAGCAAAAAACGCTCAATGCTGTTCTGCACAACCTTCGACTTGGCTCCCATGTTGTTATGCCGAGTGAAAGCCAACTGATTCGGGGGAGGAATATCTGATGAATCCAACATAGAGGCTCCAACAGCCTCAGACTGTGACGTCAAGGCGTTGTCAGGCAAGGAGATGTTCATTAAAGGGGTAACCTGTGATGAAGCTAAGGAATTATTAGGTTGCATCATAGTATGATGGGAATCTGTATCTGAGGGCCCTTGAGTACGTATCTGAGTACGTATCTGGGCCAAACAAAAACTTTACCATTAGAAAAATCCCGATGATCTCTACTGTAAGTACATATCTGGCCATATAGATTGCCGAGCCTCATAAGGAACATTTCCCCTTTAAATCTCATGGATATTTCCTTATGTAACATTTCCGCTTTGGCAGCAAGCTCATTCTCAATAGGTAGAAAATAATCTAATAAAAGTTTTATGTAATTATAACTAAGATCCAAATTCAATTTCTGCCAGCTCTTCAGTAATTCCGGGTGGCTATTACCGTATGAGGGCATGCATAGTACCCTCATACCACGTGGAACCACCTTGAAATGAAGGCAAGCTTCAAGGTGTCTACGCTGCCAAATAAGCCGGTATAGTTTGTATAAACAGTTCTCTAAATCCTTAAACAAAGGATTAAACTCAGAAATATCACTAGCAGTACCTGTATCAGGCAACATAGTGGAGGAAAGTTCCATACCTAAAAAATAGGATAGTCTTTCTTTTCAATAAGAATGTTTCACTTCCGATTGGGATTAGGTCTCTCAGGTACATAGTCCAGTTCTACGGAAGGTCCTTCCATCGTGTGGAGACAGGAACAGCAACCAAACTAGCAGAAACAAAAATGTAAACAGTCCTGGCTCCCAAGGGTCTCCTCAAAAGTGAACACCACAGCAAAAAAAAAAAAAAAAAAAAAAAAAAAAAGAGTTGAAGCAGACCACCACGATAAAATCAACGATTTATTGATAGAAGATGAGCGCTTTCGCGTGGACAAAACGCACGCTTCTTCAGATCTAATATACAAACACTGTTATACTATTTGAGTGACTATGGCCTTATAACCGATTACGACTGTGTTGCTTAACACCTGCAGAAGGTAATATAATGAATGCCAGCAATTATCACCTGTGTCTGGCCATGCATAACTTTGCAAGTCATTAGCACAGTGCAGTTACAATATAGTACTGAGTCATTGTCACTTTTCAGGTAAAACTGTCAGCAGCTGTCAGTGTTATTCACATAAGTAGAAGTCGTTATCACATTGATGAATTCACATCTCACATTTGGCTCTTTCTCCACTTGCAGTGATTGCAATACACCCCCACCCCTCCACACTACTTTCATTTATGTCATGTATACAATTTCAAGAAATGTAAGCAGTCTAGTAGAAAAAATGTATGCATTACATCTTCAATTGCTGTTTTTTCATGAGAAAGTGGCTGGAATAAGATTTGTGGTGCACTGCATGAAGAATTTGAATATATATATTATTGACTGCCTTGCATCCTCTTATTTGACAGAAAATCGTACATTGTTTTTAACTATAAGGCAATGACAATATCCAAACTCATATGTTGTATTTATTTGCGACTATTCTGCACTGCTGTGGTAAAATATTTCCTGTGCTTTCGAACTATGAAGTCATTCTGTTGAGTTACTGATTACAGTCTTGCTCTTTTATTTAGCATTAAATATATTGATACCTCCTTTTGTGGGTGAGATACCAGAGGCATATTTCACCTGTTAGATTATTTGCATATCTGTTTGGTGAGTTACACAGGGTGTAAAGTAGCTGGGGAGATATATATATATATATATATATATATATATACACACACACACATTTATATGTGTATGTAGATATATATAGATGAAGATATAAATATATAGATTTGTGTATGTATATATATATATATATATATATATATATATATATATATATATATATCTGTATGTATATATAGATGTGTGTGTACATTTATATATATCTGTATATATATATATATATATATATATATATATATATATATATATATGTGTGTGTGTGTGTGTGTGTGTGTATATATATATATATATATATATATATATATATATATATATATGTAGAACTAAGTACATTGCTTTTCACGTGCTTCTGTGCAGGTATATTACATCAGAATGTTGTATTGCATTGTTTTTCAGGTGTGATTTCAAGTGTAAAGCAACACAGCCACCACCAAAGATGCCATCTGTTGAGGAGAAAGCAAGGAGCATTTACCTGTTGGGTGAGGAAACTGATGGTTGTAGCAGTGGTTCAGACAATGGTATGCACCTTGGATGTACCACATAATGCCAACCAGAGTGAGGATGATGATTATGTCTCAGAGGATGACATTCCACTCGCACGTCTGCATGAAAAGGCCATTGCCTGTGATACGGATGATGCCCCTGTGGCCGCCATTCCTGAAAGACCACTACGAGTTGCCAAAGCAGACATGACCAGTAATTATGACAGTGACCAAGAAAGTGAGGATGAGGTGCCACTTGCACACCTAAGGAAGGTGCCCACACACTAGTTGGCCACACAATGGCCACCAAGTGCATTCAGAGTATGACGCAGACGATGACACGCCTTTATCTGTGTTCACAAAAACACCTGGTCTGACTGAAACAACTATGCAGTCCTCCACAGTGCATGGCACTGCAAGTGCTGATAAGGGTGTGGATGTGCCTTCAACTGTGTATGATGTGGGAAGTAGTCCAGAGTAAGGCGATTGTGATGGAGATAATCCTCTAGATACGAGTCCAAGTAGCTCCTTGTCAGAGAATGATATGGGTGTGCCTCAGCAGGGAGCATGTGTCAGTAAGTTCACTACCAACTGCAAGCAGTACAGTTGCTACTGGCATTGAGGGCACCATCTCAACCCTTCAGCCCTTCCCATTACCAACTGTTCCATGCGACCCAGTCAGGTACGCCGAGCATGCCCACCACATAAGATTACGTGGGAAAAACACCTCCAAACTTCACACACTGAGAAATTTGTGGGGCCAGTAGGACCAATAGATCACTTGGGCTCAGATAGCACAGAGATGGACTTCCTGAATTTGATGTTCCCAGGAGCTATACACCCATATTGCTAATGAAACAAATCGCTATGCTGCACAGAGGCAGGCCGCAGCAGGCAAGGTTGATACGCGGTGGAGTCCTGTTTGCCCAGGAGACATACGCACATTTCTAGGTGTCAGAATATACATGTCTATTGTACATGTTCCTGAATTGAGGCAGTACTGAGAAACGCACCATGTATACGGTCGCTTCCCAATAGCAGAGTACATGACCAGAGATGGGTTTGAAAAAATTCAGCAGTACTTCCACTGCAACAATAACAGCCTGAGCCTACCACAGGGTTCTGTGGGTCAAGACAAGCTACATAATGTACGGCCAATACTGGATGCAGTACTTCATGCATGCAGGACACGTTACAATGTGCATCGTGAGGTGGCTGTAGACAAAGCCATGGTTGGCTTCCGTGGACGCTTGACATTTAGACAGTTTATGCCTGGTAAGCCTGAGAGGTATGGCATCAAGGTGTGGGTGGTGGCAGACTCGACCAATGGGTATGTACGTGAATTCCAGGTATACACTGGAAAAACAGAGCAGAATACAGAGGTCGGGCTGACACACAGAGTTGTAGTCGACTTAACTAGGGGACTGATTGGCAAGAAGCATCACATTTACTTTGATAACTTCTTTACCTCTGTTCCACTAGCACAGCAATTGCTGAAAGATGATCTATACTGTTGTGGAACCATGCGCACCAATAGGTCAGGATGGCCTCTTACATTCAACAGACCATTGGAAAAGCAGCTCGAGGCTACTACAAGCAATTGCAGAGTGGACCACTGCTAGCTACTGAATGGAAGGATAGCAAACCAGTATTCCTCCTGTCAACTAACTGTAACGCAACCTTGCCAGTCTCCAACACATACAGGAGAAAGCGTGATGGAAGAAAGGCATCAGTGCCATGTCCACCAGTTGTAAACATGTACAACAGTTACATGAATGGGGTGGACAGAGCAGATCAGCTCAGGACACAGTATCCCAGTGCCAGAAAAGCCCGCAAATGGTGGCTGTACTTGCTCTGGTTCTTGTGGGATGTGGCCATTGTCAATGCTTTCATTATATTCCGTGAAAGTATCAGACATCAGCAACTGTCATGCTCTGGACGTATTATTCCGGCAACACAGTTACAGTTCCGAAGGAACCTAGGCTTGCATCTACTTGCCAGTTACACAAAGAGGAAAAGATGCACTGAGATTACTGTCCCAGTGGCTGTGAGCCGATTTGAGCATGGCTCTCACTTTCCAGTGAAATGGCATAACTCAAGATGCAAAAACTGTGCCAGCAAGGGTAAACGTGCTGAGCCATCATGGGGGTGCCCGACTTGCAAGGTCAACCTCTGTGTCGAATGCTTTGGAGAGAACCATGGCCATAAATTCGTCCCATAGTGCTGTGGGCCTTGGGTGTGCCACTGTGATGTAATGGTTCCCTCCGGCAAAGGACACATGCCAAAAGACACAGCCTGGGTCAGTCTAGGTCTTTTGACATGTTGCCTTGATGTAGCTCTCCACTCAGTCTCCCTCCCTTCAGGTGTAGTCAGTGTATGTAGGTCAGGGCAACAGGGTTTACATTAGCTCCTCCCTTCTACTCCTAATGGTCATTGCAGAAAGGACACATGTAAATGGAAAAGGCAGAGGTAAAGCAGAGTGCCTCACCTGCTTTTTCAGTGTACATGTGCTCTTTCTGTGCCCCCATGTCAGTTAGCAGCCAAGCCCTTCAGCACCAATGCCAGGAAGGTCCCTCTTCATTTTTTTTTGCCAACTGCTCTTAGGTTGGTGGGTGCATTGCGGGGGGCATACCCAGCCAGCATGGATCTTGTGATCCACCGGGATCGCAGTTGGGAACTTCGAGACTCTACAGCACAGTCCCATAGTGCTGCTGTCCTAGGTAAGCATAGGCTTGGGTGTGCCACTGTGATGTAATGCAAAAACATGCAAAAAGATACAGCCTGGGTCAGTCTTGGTCTTTTGACATGTTGCCTTGATGTAGCTCTCCACTCTGTCTCCCTGCCTTCAGGTGTAGTCAGTGTATGTAGGTCAGGACAGCAATTAGTGAGTTACTTCAAACCCTCATCCCTTAGGTCCATTGCTGAATGGGCACATGTAAAGAGAAAAGGCAGAGGTAAGGCAGACTGCTGACACTGAAGGAGGTCATGAGACCATAGTGGTAGCAGCAGTCTGAGTGGACAGCCGGCACAGCTATGGGGACACTACAGATAACCAACATCTGGAGCCCCATGCCTGTCCTTGGCATATTAATGGAGCGGCGGTCCTTACCTTGCTTTTTCTCTTTACATGTGCCATGGCTGTGCACCCTTGTCAGTGTCCACCCATGCTTTATTTTAGATAAGGTAAGACTGTCTTCTGCTGTTCGGACGTGTACAGAATGCGTTCATGCATGGCTTGATGCACAGGGTCGGTGGATCGACAATATGCCATAACGGCATCACTGCCGAAGATGTTCACCGGTTCAGAAGGGATGGCATTCACCTAACTGAGGGCATTGCGTTGTTCTTGACCAACCTCCACAATGGAGTGAGGAGAGCCATGCACGATTGTGAGAAGAATGGAAAACACTCATGACCAAGCCGGACCAGTATAGTAAGTAAAACACTATTATGAAATGTGTTGTGTAAAATTAGTTTCTCTGAGCTTGGCAAATAACTTATGGAAATTATTATTTTTTTTTCATATTTTGGTAAATAACTTTGCAAGGGAGCATCTGAATGTGCTAAGTAATATCTCATTTTGCAAAGATTATTTATAGTTCTAACATGGTAAAAGAATGGTGCCTGTATGTTGTACTCATAGGCAGATATCAGTTTGGGACTTACAGTTATGGAAATGATGATATTTTTTCATAATTTGGTAAATAACTTTGCAAGGGACCATCTGAATGTGCCAAGTAATATCTCATTTTGAAGACAGTATTGCTGGCTCTAATATGGTAAAAGAATTGTGCCTGTATGTTTGATACATGTGCAGATATCAAAGTTTGTTTGAGACTTATGGTTATGGAAATTATGATTTTTTTCATATTTTGGTAAATAACTTTGCAAGGGAGCATCTGAATGCGCTAAGTAATACCTCATTTTGAAAAGATTATTTACAGTTCTAACATGGTAAAAGAATGGTGCCTGTATGTTGTACTCATAGGCAGATATCAAAGTTTGTTTCGGACTTAGGTTATGGAAATTATGATTTTTTTTCATATTTTGGTAAATAACTTTGCAAGGGAGCACCGCATTGTGTGAAGTAATACCTCATTTTGAAGACAGTGTTACTCCTTACAACATGGTAAAAGACCTGTGCACTGTACACACGTACAGATTTCACAGTTTTAGTCTTGTACGAATATGAAAATTATACATTTACAATACTTCTCATTACTATGTCCATATCTTTGCGAGGGAGCATGGTAATCACACAAATGATGCATCATTTTGAAGCTGACATTCAGATGCACAACTTCTACACTGATATGTAGGCTCTGTTACAGGTGATGAGATATTATGCTTTGTTTGAAATAATATACTAATCATATTTCTGTGAATATCTCATGAAAGGAGCGTCACACAGTTATGGTTAAGGTATCATTTTAAAGCTGACATTCATACTAACAAATTAAATTCAAATTGTATGGGTCTGCATGGTACATAGACCAAGATATTGTGCTTTGCTTTTCCAAAAAGTTAAAAAATTTGCACAATATCAGCATTCCTTGCCAAATATTTAATAATGACTTTGATATGCACTATCAACATTTGCACTGTTGGAAAGGTCAGTGTCTGCTGAACAACTTTCGCGTTTACATTTTTAGTGTAGCTCTTATAAAGAGTTATGAACATTTGTTTTCTGTATAGTATTACAAATGGATTTTCTGAAAATGAGCTCAGGCTGCACTGTTGTTCCTATGGTGGAATTAAGCAGGCAGCTTTTTCCGAGCTGCTCCGGAGTGAATGAGTTAAGGATTAAAACAATACTATCCACAAAGGGGCTGCTACCACAGACCCCGGAAACTACTGCCCCATTAGCCTGACAAGCCTGGTCTGCAAGACCATGAAACATTATCTTGGAGCTTATAAACAAAGACAAAGGTAACCTCCAAACCCTGGACCCCACAGTTTGGGTTTGTAAAAGGTAGATCATGTCTACTAAACCTGACTGACTTCTCTGAAGCAGTCACTAGAGCCGTAGACGAAGGCAGGGTAGTGCACACAGCCTATCTTGACCTCGCCAAGGCTTTCAATACCATCCCCCACTCTGGAATTCTTTCGATACCATCCCCCACTCTGGAATTATAGATAACTCACTAAACTGGGCATAAATTCATGTGTCACAAGATGGGTGGCCAACTGGCTCAGTGAAAGAACCCACACAGTAAAAGTAGCAGACTCAAAGTCCAACTTCAGACCAGTGACAAGTGGAGTACCACAGGGTTCGGTCCTAGGTACTCTCCTGTTATCTACTTCTCTTAAGTGCAGACCATCACAGAAGGTCTTTGGATAAGAAAGTTCGCAGAGGACTGCAAACTGGGAGCCATAATACAATCACCTAATGGATGTAGACATTCTACAAAAGGGCCTCAGAGACAGATGCTTGGTGTCAAAGTCATGGCCTCAAGCTCCATGCCAAGAAGTACATTGTCATCCCCTTTGGGAAAAACTCTGTACCCATGAACTACCACACAGGCGATAGCTCACTAAACACTGAAAGTGTGATAAGAGACCTCAAGACACAGGTGGACAGTAGTCACTCCTTTAATAACCACATCGCCACAGTAGTCAAGAAATCCTTCTATTTGGCACACCTCATCACAAAAGGGTTCTCCTCTAGAAAAAAGAACGTCATTGTTCCTCTCTTCTCATCCCTCATCAGACCCATTAGAGTACAATGCCCTATTTGGCATGCATCTCAAGACACCTACAACTGGAAAGGCCACAAATACCTCACTAAGAGGATTACTGGCCTCAAACGGATGCCATACGCAAACAGTCTCAAAAAACTCCAGCTCTACTCAGTCGCATATTGCCTACTCTTAGGAAATCTCTGCCCAACATATAAAGCTATGTCAAACCCAGAGCTGTTGGACATGCTACACAAAGAAATCCCAATCTCTCCAAATCTCATGCTCCAGGGACCTAAACCTCGTTACCACAACTGACAGAACATGCTGGAGGGATAGATTCCTGTCCCAGAGACTTCCCATACTCTGGGACAAACCACCCATTCATGTCAAGCAAAGCTCCTCATTGGCCCTCTAAGAAAAATCTTGACTACTGGACAGGAAATAGAAAATTCACCCCAGGGATCACTTCTGCGGCACTGTTAGACGGGCACAGGAAATTATTTTCTTGCGTGACGAAAGCCAGGGAAACTTTTTGGCTATACTTATATAGGCCCCAGGGCCGATAGCCTAGTACCTACCTATGAACCTATAATACCCAGAGCTGTAATTGTACTGACTTAGGAATAAAGTCCATTCCAGTCAGGGTGTTAGAAACCCAAATAATCTGGATAGACTAAAAAAAGGGAAAAAAAGAGCTACCAAAACTAACAGCAGCTCCAGACAAAGAGAAAGATGAAGACATGCTGAAGAATAATGCCACTAGAAATGCAAGGAAGCAATATGGAGAACCATATTCACTCTGATTAACAAAGAAAACAATTATGTACTCACCATAACGTTCCATGTGAGTAGTTCATCTCGCCTTCATTCTTACAGATGGGTTTGGAGCCGATCCTTGGCTCAGAGTCGGCCTACTACAAAGCTTGAGGTCTTCAGACAGCTCAAGGCAAAGTCCCTATCCGATGATGCACCTTGAGTTACCTCAGATCTTGTTTGCTGCACCTAATACCATGTTCCATTCTATCACTCTTTAGGAAAAAACCCATAGAAAGACAGAGCAACCAGGATAAAACTACTATCTCAGTCCTTGAAAAACCCTGGAGGGGGTAAGGAGGGTGGGAAGTAAGAATGAAGGTGAGATGAACAAATCACATGGAACGTTATGGTAAGTACATAACTTCTTTATGTGACGTTCTATCTCGCCATTCATTCTTACAGATGGGTAGCGTCCCAAGCACTATTTTTCTCAGGTGGCTCATGGGAGTATGTTTTTTCAGGACAGTAGAACCAAAGGAGCCCCTGTCTCTGGAGGCCTCGTCAACTTTGTAATGAGTGAAAGTATGAGGTCTTGAACAAGTGGCTGCTGCACAAATGTTGACTATAGGAAGCCTAGCAGAAAAGGCAGAAGATGTGGACAATGCTCTGGTAGAATGAGCCTTGTGTTGTAAAGGTAAATTGGAAGCTGAATAAGTGAAGGTGATACAATCCGATAACCATCTAGATGGTGTTTTTTGCCACTGGCATACCTTTCCTAGAATCTGAAAAGTAAACAAAGTTGTTCCGATATTCTGAATTATTTTGTTCTATCCAGGTAAAATCTGCGCTATGAACATTAAGTCTGTGTAGCATATACTCAAAGTTGTTGGTGTGTTTGGGGAAGAACATTGGTAAATCTATGATCTGGTTAAGGTTAGCTTCAGTACAAACTTTAGGTAAAAATGAAGGATTTGTTTGCAAGGACACTTGGTCAGCATGGAAAATCAAATAAGGAGGCTTTATGGACAAGGCTTGTAGCTCAGACACTATACGGGCAGACGTGATGGACTACTAAAAAGCAGTCTTCCAAGACAAATTTCAAATCACATGAGGAAGCAGACTTGAAAGGTGGGAGAATAATGCGTGAAAGCATAAGATTTAGGTTCCATGGGGTATAAGGTGATTTCACAGGTGGTCTGAGATGGAAGGTCCCTTTGAGGAAGGCTTTGGATAGCTTGTGACATGATGTTCAATCCTTCAAAGCCAAGGTGAAAATTAGAGATGGTGGCAAGTTGTACCCGAACTGTAGCTGCCGCAGCTCCTTTACTGAAAAGCACAGTCAAAAATTCTAATATGGAGGAAATGGGGGCTTGGTAGGGATCAATGTTATTTTGAGAAGCCCATATAGAAAATCTTCTCAGTTTCCCAAGGTATAACTTCCTAGTAGAGGACTTATGAGAAGATATTAAAATACGCTGCGTTTCATTTGAAAGGTTATGGAACCTAGCTATGTTGGGAATTGGAACAGCCAAGCTGCCAATTTTAGGTAGTGAAGAGAGGGATGGAGAACCCCCAACAAATGCGTCAGAAGATCTGGAACTGGGTCCAGAATCCAAGGGTTCCAACAGATGAAGTCGAAGGAAGGGGAACCAAATCTGACAAGGCCAATGAGGGGCTATTAGAATGATGGTCCTTTCCAGGGCTTTTGCTTTTTGTAATACTTTGGGTATCAAGGGAATTGGTGGAAATGCACAGGAGGAGACCCAGAGGCCAATCGTGTACGAGTGCATTCCTTGGGGCATCTCCCAGAGGGGGAATCGGGGCAAAGTAGCTTCTGCATTTTGTGTTCAAGTGGGAAGCAAAAAGGTCGCAGCAAGGCTGGCCCCACCTGCAGAATATTCTCTCCATCTCTTTTCTGAGGGACCACTTGTGAGGCAACAAAATTGCCCTGCTCAGTCTGCAATCACGTTGGATTTCCCCTGGATGTGCATTGCAATCAGAAAGTGCTGGGTGGATTAGCCCACTGCCATACTCTTACAGCCTCATGACAAAGGGGTAGGACCTGGTTCCTCCTTGTTTGCTCAAGTACCAGACCACTGACATGTTTGTCCATCTAAACTGCAATTGTCCCCAGAGGGAGAGAGAGTCTTGAAATTACTGCAACGCCAAAAGTACTGCTTTCAGAGTCTCTTGTTCGGTCCATGTGCCTTGGGCTGTTCTTCCCTGAAAATGCCCCCCCCCCCCAATCAGGGAAGCGTCCGTGGTCACTGTGGCCGCTGGTGAGGATAGGATAAAAGGACGACCTATAGTTACAGAGGGAGGTAAACCACCACCGAAGATCCTTTTTGCATGTGTGTGAGACAATTATGAGAGGAGACATTGGGAGCTCTTGATAAGACCATCGAGGGAATAGCAGCCATTGTAGAATCCACATGTGTATGCGACTCAACAGTGTTGCAATTATTGCAGCTGCCATCATACCCAACAACTTTAGCATTTCTGACGGTGGAGCCTTGTCTCTGGATATGATGTTCTGGACCTGCTGAAGTAGTAAAACTTTCTGCTGGAAGTTTTAAGGTGGTAGTGGTAGTGTCCAGTTCTGCTCTGATAAAAACAATATGCTGCGATGGAGACAAGGCAGCTTTTTCTAAATTTATGGTAATGCCTAGATGATTGCAGAGAGTGGTGTCCCTAGCTTATATTAGCTGATGCCGGGTGGTGGCAGAGAGGAGCCAATCGTCTAAGTATGGAAACAAATGGAATCCTTAACACCTCAGGTGAGCCGTGACCACTGCCATACATTTGGTGAACACTCTGGGGGCTGTAGTGAGACCAAAGGGCAGGGGCTCAAAATTGGTAATGATCAGCTCCCAGCCGGAAGCACAGATGATCCCTGGATAGTCTGGCCATTTTTATATATGGTAGTACGCATCCTGTAGATCTATCGAGAACATCCAATTGTCTTTCCCTAAACAGACAAGTATCTACTTAAGCATGACCATCCGGGAACTTCTCTTTCTTGACAGAACTGTTTGCTGAGGTCCAAACTAGGTCTCCAGTCCCCGGTCTTTTTTGGAACTAAAAAGAATCTTGAGTAAGTTCCGGATCCTGTCTGGCCTGCTGGGTAGGGTTGCCACCTTCGTTCACTGCTAAAACCGGAGCCACGCCCCTCGCGTCACCAGTAACCCCGCCCGCCCCACCCCCTCTCCCGCCAACATACCGCCTATTTTGTGATGTCACGACAGCATCACTCAACGGGAACGCCCTCTTTTTCGCTTTCCGCCGCTTTATGGCTGATTTGCTATGCTTTTCTGTAAAAAAAAAAAAAAGCATAGCAAATCAGCCGATCAACGGGAACGCCCTCTTTTTTGGTTCCCGCAGACTGCTTTTGGCTAATTTGCTATGCTTTTCTGTAAAAAAAAGCATAGCAAATCAGCCGATTTACAAACTCCGATAGTCTGTTTCCTTTTTGAAACAGAATACCGGAGTTTGTACAGTGTTTTACGGACTACCAGAGAATCGGTTTGATTTCCTGATAGTCCGGAAAAAAAACGGAGGGGTGGCAAGCCTACTGCTGGGAATGGTTGGATGACACTCTTAGCAACGTTTGGACCGCTACTGTTGCTTGTTCCCTGTAACTGGCTGGAACGTCCGGGATGTTTGTCAATGGAGGGGGAGTGGGGAAAGGAATGAAATATCCTCTGGAAACTATACTTTGTACCCAGTTATCATTTATACCCAGTTGTCATTTATTTTGAGCCAGGTGTCTGGATACAAGAATAAGCTACCCCCCCCCAGACTGCCTCCAGAGCAGGACAGTCGGGCCTCCTTTCAGGAGCACTGTTAGGGCTTCCCAAAGAAAGTACAGTTGTGTACACCTACCATAAATGTAGATGTTAGAGTGTCTTCACTGTTGCAGTCATAACTGTAGGGTGATCCTGCCGGCAGGCAGCCCGAGGTCGGCCAGAAATCCAAAGTCTGGGTCCGGCGTCGGCTGTACCAGCAAGTACCCTGACGTCAGAACGCAGAGGTATAAAGCCGACGGCCGACGCCATCTTCTCCAGCCTTTCTTGCCCCAGATGTCAGAAGCCCCCAAAAAAACCAAAGTGAGTCCAAAAAGGAACACAAATACACCACAAAAGAAGTGGAAAAGAGAACAAGCAAAATAAGAGGGGACTGGTGGGAGGGAAACACCGACTGCAACAGTGAAGACACTCCAACATCTACATTTATGGTAGGTGTACACAACTGTACTATGTTCGTGTTTCACTGTTGCAGTCATAACTATAGGGTAGAATCCCAAAGCTGCGAATGAGGGAGGAGGTTATGAAGAAGGGGCAGCTAGAAGACAATGCAGAACAGCAGAGGCAAAGCCTGCCCTAGACTTAGAATACAAAGGGAGATTGTAGTGCTTAGAAAAAGTATGCACTGAACTCCAAGTGGCAGCTTCCAAAATGTCCTTGGTAGGAACTCCTGAGAAAAGCTGCTTGAGTGGCAGCTGCTCTAGTAGAATGACTTCTAACAGTACCTGGAATCTGTTTCCCATAGTGAGAGTAACAAAACCTTATTCCATGAGCAATCCATTTGGAAATAGTTTGTTTAGAAATAGCCTTACCTAGAGAACTGGAGGCATAAGAGAAACAATTGATCAGATTTTCTGAAATCTTTAGTTTTGTCCAGGTAAAATCGTACTTGTCTGTGTACGTCCAATGAATGTAAGATCCTTTCCCCTTTGATTTGAGGGATTTGGAAAGAAGGTAGGAAGGTGAATAGTTTGATTTAGAGCCACTTTAGAAATCACCTTAGGCATAAATGTAGGATTGGTCCTCAAGGAAACTGTCTTGGAAGATATATGGTTCCACAGCCATGAGAGCTTGTAACTCTGAAACCCTTCTGGCAGAAGTCAATGCTAATAAGATAGCTGTCTTCCAGGATAAGAACTTGATATCCGAAGCCGCAGCAGGCTCAAAAGGAGGCAAAGTAAGTTTCTCCAAGACATAATTAAGATCCCAAGCAGGAACAGGCGGAGTTCTGGGAGGTCTTAAATTCTTAGCCCCTCTCAAAAATTGTCTCACCAGCAGGTGAGAAAAGATGGGAGGATCAGTGTTGAAATGAGCCGAGATAGCAGAAGCATGAATTTTGATGAAGGAAAAGGAGAGGCCTTTAAGCAAAAGGTCTGAGAGGTAAAGTAAAATGGAGGAAATATCAGGCAAAAGAGGATCAGAACCTCGATCCTGCATCCAAATACAAAATCTTTTCCATTTTGAAGCATAACATTTTCAAGTGCTAGGCCGTCTAGCTTCCAAAAGAACATCCAAAACTTGCTTGGGAAGAGAAGGAATCAAAGGCCCTTGTAGAGCCAAGCTGCCAGGCATAGAGTCTTGATTTGAGAGTGCAGCATCTGACCCTGATGCTGGGACAGAAGAGAAGAGATCAGAGGTAGAATCCAAGGAGGTTCCAAGAATAGGTGTTTTAAAGTTGGATACCAAAACTGCCGAGGCCAATTTGGAGCTATCAAGATGATAATCTTGGGTTTGTCCTGTTTTATTTTCAGTAACACTCGAGGCAGAAGAGGAAGAGGAGGGAAGGCATATCCCGAAAGATTCCTCCAGCTGAAAGACAGGGCATCCACTTTCCAAGCTGTTTTGTGGAAGGACCTGGTGCAAGAGAGGCAACTGATGATTGAGACGGGATGCAAACAGATCTGAGGACAACCCCAAACTGCAGTAATCCTGCTGAATAAGTTGGGGTCCAGCATCCATTCGTGAGTATCCAAAAGGTTTCTGCTTAGGCCGTCTGCTAAGAGGTTCTGTTTTCCTGGAATGAATTGAGCTTGAACATGTAGATTCAGATTTAGAGCTGTGTCCCATAAATGCATGGCTAGTCTGCAAAGAGGGTAAGAGTGAGAGCCCCCTTGCTTGTTTATGTACCACATGACTGTGGTATAGTCTGTACGAATCAGAAGAGGCCCTGGTTTCAAAAGATTCGGGAAGGCTAGAAGAGCATTTTGGACTGCCAACATTTCCTTCAAATTGATGTGCCAGAGAAGATGCTTCTTTGTCCAAGAGCCCTGCTGGCAAATGTCTAGAAAATGAGCTCCCCAAGCATAATCCGAAGCGTCCGTGGTTATGATCTGAGAAGGTTGAGGAAGATGAAAGGGATTTCCTTCGTTCAAAGCACAAGCCCTGGACCACCAAAGGAGCTCCTTTTGGAGGCAGGGAATCAGTGGAATCATTGTGTCCAGACTGCGGTAATGCTGAGACCATACACTCTCTTTAGGTACCATTGCAGTTTCCTCATATAAAGCCTTGCATTTGGAATCAACAGGATGCAAGAAGCCATGTAGCCCAAAGCCTGCAGGAATTTCCTTGCAGTGAGCAGAGTCAAAGTTGCCAAGGTTTTGAAAATTGAAGCCAGCTGTAATTGTTTTTCTAGAGTGAGGAAGGCCATCTGTAACCTTGTGTTTGGAAGAGCTCCCAAAAAGATAATTTGCTGAGAAGGGATCAAATGTGACTTTTTTGTGTTCACTGAAAATCCCAGTAGTAGGAGAAGACGTTGAACAAAATGCAGATGTTGAAGTAAAAGGGCTTTGCTGTCTGCCTGAATAAGGCAGTCGTCCAGATAGGGGTAAATTGAATCCCTGGAGTCTGCAGTAAGCTACTACTGGAGCCAGACACTTGGTAAAGAATCTGGGCGCAGTAGATAAACCAAAGGGCAGTACAGAGAATTGAAAGTGCCTCGAACCTGCCTTGAATCTGAGGTATTTTCTGCGTTCCTGCCTGATGGGAATGTGTAAGTAGGCTTCCTTTATGTCCAATGTCACCATCTAAGCATCCTGGGAGAGCATTGGAAGAAGTTGTTGTAGAGTAAGCATCTTGAATTTTGGAATTTCCAGAAAGGTATTTAATACTGAAAGGTCCAGAATAGGTCTCCATGAGTTTTGTTTTCTTGGGACCAGAAATAGTCTTGAGTAAAAACCTTTTCCCATCTCTGAAAGTGGAACAGGTTCTATGGCTCTCATGGCCGATAGGGCGTCCACTTAATTTAGGGCCTCTGACCATTGATGTTTTGGCAGATCTGGCCAACCGAAAGACCTTCGCAGAGTATGAAAGTGGAATTTGTAACCTCTTAAAAATCATGTCTAAAACCCATTTGTCTCGAGTAATATGAGTCCAGTTTTGGTAGAAAAGAGAAAGTTTTCCTCCGGGAGGGGCTTCCAGGCAAGGAGGTCCTGTAGCCCAGAGGGAGTCATTGGGTCTGCTTCCTTTGTGATTGAGATCGGTCTTCTCCCCTTCTAGGTGATGAAGCAGTCCATTGTCTGGACCTACAAGAGGCCTGAGCCCGACCTCTGGAGCGTCTATATCTTCCCCTTTGAGGCCTGTCAGACGTGGGAAAGGACCAATTTTTGGAGGGCCAAATTCTAGTAAATCTAGGAGGCTGAACTTGTAAGAAATCTTTAACAGTCTGCATAGATTTCGCTCTATCCTCCATCTTTTTAATAACGTCCTCAGCTTTAGACCCAAACAAAACATGCTGAACAGGGGTATCCTAACAATTTAGCCTTAACTTGCTCAGGTAAATTCTGCTCCCGAAGCCAAGCATGTCTCCTGATAACAGTACCAGAGGCTGCGGCCCTACAAGAAGCCTCCAAGGCATCAAAACCACAATGTAAGCTATGTTTGCTAACTTGTTCAGTTGCATGCAATACATCCTGTAATTCCTTGTCCTCTGCACATGCAGGAAAGGTAGATAGTTTTTGTTTTAAGTCAGACAAAAGAAATTGCTGATACTTGAACATATGAAACTGGCAATTTAAAGCTCTAATAGAAAGAGTAGCAGAAGTATACACCTTTTTACCCCATCTGTCCAAGGCACGAGAATCCTTTTCAGGGGGAATAGGATTTTTAGCTGAAGCGACCTTAGCAGCCTTGGAACACTGAGAAATAGTTTCAGGATCTGCAGAAGGGTTCTTGAACAGAAATTGATGGGAATCAGGGACTCTGTAAAATCTATCCGGCTTAGAAGAAGCAGGCGGAAAAGAATCAGGATTCAGATTAGCTTCAGAGAAAGCATCATCCACAATAAACAACAGGAGGAATAGCCAAAGGTCTGTGTTGTGGGAGAAGGAGAAATTCCCTGAGTCTCTTCTTGGAAGCGGAATAATCCTGACCTTCCCAATGAAAATGCTCTCATCTCATGCAAGGTTTCCCCAAAAGAAAAATCTTCAGGGGGAGAAGCAGGGGGAAGAGAGTCCTCTGCATCAGAATCCTCATAAGGAGGAAAAGAATAATCCTGGTCAGAGGAAGAGACTGAAGACACAGAAGCCTGATCAGAGGAATCATAAGGAATATCCTGTCTAGGCCTTTTTTCAGGAGGGGGGTGAGTACCCCTAATCATAGTAAGCAAATCTTCAGCCATCCTTAATTGCTTCTGGGTCTTGGGAGCTGAATCCGAAGAAGCTTGTGAAGAAACCCTTGGTTTAACAGGAGTCTTTGACTTTGCCTTTGTCTTTGTAGCAATAGTGATATGAGAAGGCCTGAAAACCCCTTCAGAAGCCGGTACCTGTACAGCGGTTCCGGACCCATCTGAAGGAGCGATGTCCGAAGGTCCTGCAGCAGATAGAATACTGGGCCTAGTTGGCTCCCCATGGGAGTCCGTGTCGGCCATCGGTTCCGAAGTGGCTGACAGGGGCTGCAAAAGCGCCTCACTGACGACCGCCGAACCCAAAGCTGGCTCCGGCTGCACAGAATCCTGTTTGGACCTCGGAGGCCTATCCTTGTCCTTGCGTTTTTTGTGAATTCCGGTTGTCGGTAAAGTATCCGACGACATCCTATAATTGAACAGTCTACCGAAATAATTCAAGGCCCAATCGTACCTACGCTTAATAGTACGAGAATTAAACCTGGCACAAAACCGACAGCAAGAAACGTCGTGGTCTGGGCCTAAGCAAGGAAGACAGTAAGAGTGGAAATCTTTAGGAGGTATTTGTTTTCCACACGATATACAATTATTAACTTTTTCTGACATCGGAGGAGCAAGAAAAAAGTTTCCCCAATGGGGTACTTAGCTTGAGAAGAGAAGACTACTTCGGACCGACGACAAGCAATGCACGTTGTCCGGGAATCAGCCAACCAACAACTTGCGTGCTGCTTTCCACCGCACGGCAAGAAAGACTGGAGAATATGGCATCTGCTGTCAGCTTTATACCGCTGCGTTCTGACATCAGGGTACTTACTGGTACAGCCGACGCCGGACCCAGACTTTGGAATTCTGGCAGACCTCGGGCTGCCTGCCGGCAGGATCACCCTACAGTTATGACTGCAACAGTGAAACACGAAGAACATCTGGTCTCTGTTGCCCTGGTTTTGTGGACCGCCTCTGCCGCGAGAGTGGCGTCTTCCATTACCCACTCCTCTGCCCCTGGAGGTTCACCACATGTCCAGAAAGGCTCCTTGGGCTTTTTGGAAACCACATCTTTCCTCCCTTTTGACCCTTGGGGTAGGGTCTAGTGGGGGGGGGGGGCAGACTCCGATGGCAGACTGTCTTTCCTTCCTGCTCACACCTGGTCAAAGTTTCCTTAACCTTGGGCCCGAAAAGGGATGAGCCAAAGGGGGTGTTGACAAACGATGACTTAAAGGGCTCCGCGAAGGAGCACAAGCAAATCCAGGAATATCTCCAGAGAGCAATTCCTGTACCCACTGCCCTGCTCGTTCCATCATCTGCATATGAAAGGAGATGCATGGATGAGTTCACTATGGAACTGAGAGTAGCAAGCTGGGAGGCTACTTGTTTGAAGCTCCTGCAGCTACCGTACCCTGAAGAGCATCTCCAAGTTCTTTTAGGAGGGCTCTTTGCAGTCTCGTTAAATGTGAGATAGTTCAGTGAACGCATGGCAAAAGTCGCTGAAGTGTATATGCACTTCCCGTATCTATCTATGATCCTAGAGTCACTGTTAGGAGAATGGATAGAGGAAGAAGTTTGACATCTCCTTTTTGGTGGCTGCCGCCACCACGGCATCAACTGGCACTTCCTTGGTGAGGAAAGACTTCGAGGGACAGAAATACATTTATTGGGCTTCCTAGGGACAGGCTCCATGGTGTCCGGAGACTCCCATGCCGTTTGTGAAACCAGCTCCATGAGTTCATCGAAGAGCAAAGGCATCCAAGAGGTGGAGGGTTGAGACCCGAAAGCCTTCAGGAGAACAGACTCAACTTCAGTAGGGTTGGTGGACTTCCAGCCACCCCTCTGCCTAAGGATTTCTAATATCCCAGCAAATGAGATCTTCAGAGGGGGACCGTGGGGACCCTTCTGATTCACCTAAGTTTGTGTCGGATGAGAGAGACTCCCGTGGGGGAGTCTAGGTGCTTCCTCTTGCAAATTCTCTTCCTGGGAACCTCATTAGGGGGAACTTCTGGTGAGGTCTCAGAAGAGCAGGGGCCACTCATTGGAGCTTCCTGGGGCTCAGGGTCTCTACGCTTCAAAAGTATCTGAGGCAGAAGTGGACAGAGGCACTTTTGGGGAGGAGGTAGTTGGACCTGAAGTTGTAGAGGTCTTGGGGAACATCATTCTCCTCATGGCTTCAAAGGCACCTCTGCTCCGATGAGAAGGGACCACTGGATCCGAAGAAGCCACCAATTTCCTCTGCACTGGAATAGTGGGCTCCGAACCAGACGTAGGAGCCGAATTCATCCGAGCAGAGGCCCCGAGAAGCAAAGTTGGAACCAACAGGTCAGTCCAACTAACCTCCCGGACCCGACCGGAGAGTGACGGCTCCTAGACTCAACAGGCGCTGTAGAAGTCAAGAGTACACAGAACAGATGGCAATGGAGCAGGCGTCTGCTCCGAAGGCTCAACAATCATCACGTCAGACTCCTCCAGTTCCGAAGGACCTGTATGGCTCGAAGGGGGAAAAGTAGGTGGCATTACAGTTTTTGGCTCCGAAACCACTTTGGTCGGAGCCGATAAAGATTTACCAAACGCCGGTGCCTGTAGCAACTTCTGCACTACATAATCCACATCCAAATCGGATAGGCTGATTGAGGACCGAGATGAATAGATGGATGGAGGCACTAACTGAAAAGAGGCACTGACTGAAGAATGGGAGACTAATACTTTGGATACCAGTTCCAGGACTGGGGATCGGCTCTGAAAAGGCAGGACGCTTGACTCTTAAGGCTGTGGAGCAGACTTTTTTTCAGATTTTTGTCACATCAGAAGCAGCAGCAGCAACTTTTGAAAACTTGGGAGACTGGCTTAATTTTATCCTGGTCACTCAAAGCTTCCTGAAATGAAGACTTTAAAAGTCCTCTGAGTTTTCTTTTTCCCTCATGTAGAACTCTGGAGGAAAAAGAATGGCAAATGGAGCAGCTTTCTTGCAAATGCAAGGCTTCAAGACAAACACACAATTAACGTGACTGTCACAGACATCTTTTGTCCACATTTTGGACACTTAAAGCCAGACTTAGGATGCTAGTCTTTCTCCTGGTCAGGCATCTTACAGTCTATAGTATCAAAAAAAATCTACTGTACAGTAACATGTAGTTTTAAAGAGAAAACACACACAAAGTTAAGCTGCAGTAATAAGCCCTAAACAAATGGGCTGTATAAGAAAAAACTGAACTACTAAGTATTCAAAAGCACTAACACACTCTGTCTAAAGTTTAAGAATCTTATATTAACTACAAAGTTATACAACTATGATAATATTATAAAGGCACACCAAAAAGAGAAGTGATTAAAGGCCTATAAAAAACGAAGGCCAAAAGGAGAAGAAATACAGTACTAATAAGCTATCAAAGTTATAGCTATGAAAAACTATGAAAACTATCACTATTATTAGAATTAAATTTAAAAGTTTTTTTTAAAGAAAAAAGCTATACTGGCCTGGGCTGTGCTTGGAAACCTATCTATTGCAGTGGCAAACTAGATTTGAGGTAACAAGGTGCATCATGGGATAGGGACTTGGCCTCAAGCTGTCTAAAGACCTCGAGCTTTTTAGTAGGCCGACTGAGAAGAGGATCGCCTCCAAACCCATCTAAGAATGAACGGCGAGATAGAACAACTTCACATTAACAGTTTGAGTTAATACGCATTCCCTGAAGCCAGAAACTCAGAGGAATGTCAGATGGGTCACCGCCACTTTAAAAGCACTAAATTCTTATTGTACAGAGCAGTGTTTGCCTTTCCAATGATTATGCATTCTCAAAGCTGCATCATGCTCTGAACTTGCTTAGACTGTGGGGAAATAAACCTATGCCCTTCTGAGTTAGAGGAAGATGTGCTCTTCACTAGGTTACTCAAGCCAGCATTGTGAAAGGAACATGTGGGGCAAACATCTGGATGTTCTGTGAAAATCCAGTCAGCATACAGGAGTATCTGACAGGGGAAAAAAAACTACAGAGAAGCCTATGGGTACTGCTGCAAGGTAAGCCCGAACTGAAAGCAAGAATCTAGACAGTCTGGCAGCACACAAACAGATCAAAGCTATGACCAGAAGAAACTGGACACCAAGAGAGACAACCAGACAACAGTCAAGTTATCGTACCACATAATGGAATCATAACACCAGGCAATAAGGAACTGAAAAGATCAGAAAGGAAGGAACCTAAAAACAACGAGAGACTAAGGATATACCTTAACTAAAATCAGATGACAAGATGAAGAAAAAATTTCCTTACAGCTCCACACCCAGGAAACTTCCTTCCTACCATTTTGGCAGCAGACATCAGAGAAGCTAAAGGTAGCGTAGTGAATTATGGGAAGAG
This sequence comes from Protopterus annectens, assembly GCF_019279795.1. NCBI lineage: Eukaryota > Metazoa > Chordata > Ceratodontiformes > Protopteridae > Protopterus > Protopterus annectens. The sequence goes on along the minus strand of NC_056737.1, from coordinate 870,094,751 downwards.
GGATGAGCTCAAGACTAGGAGCTGAAGTCTTGAAAATGCACGAGTCTGATCTGTAACCATCAGTGACACGAGACAGATGGAACGTTAAGGTGACTACATAACTTCTTTATCAGATTTTAATTCTATCTTTAATGGGACAGAGTCTGCAGCAACCCAAGATCCCAGGTGGACTCCAGGAAAGCTATGCCTGAGCACTGTTGAACTAAATGATGCTCAACCTCTGGAGACCAGATTAAACTGTGAGCTTTGGCCAACTGAGACCTGCATGCAATCAACTGAACGCATGAGTGGAGTTAAGTAGATTTTTATCTGCACTTTTATCAAATACACGATTTAAAGTAACTTGTTTCTGTTGCATTGAGCAATATCTAGCTGGACGTTTACTGTTTTTTCAGTAGGTCCCCACCCACCCTCTCTGTTTTTGTCTTGGTGTTAATCTTGGTGGCTTTGAAACTGCCCGCCCCTCTTGTAAATTTGCACTTGAATACTCCTGGGCCCATCTCATTTTCTCACTCAAAATTTATCTGCTTTTACTGTATTTGTGTTTCTTCCTACTTTATTTTGCTTTTGCGTCATCTTAAAAGTACTCAGTTGTATTTATTACTGCTTGGTGTAACTCATTCTAAGCCTTTTAGTTTAAGCACTTGGGCTTCAGACCAGCTGTTTTACATTAAGAAGGTTTGTGGTCTGCACTGTAGTGGCAGGACAGGTAGCTTAATCCTTCTAAGTTGGGAACTGCTGATTGAGGGCTCAGTGTCTGTTATTCTAAAAGTGTATTAATTCAGGTTTAAGCACTTGGGCTTCAGGCCAATTTTACATTAAGAGGGTTCGTGGTCTGCACTCTTGTGGGAGGAGAGGCTGGACTCTTGCCCTTCTGAGCTGGGAATTTCTGGTTAAAGGCTTATAGTGCCTGCATATTTGAACTGCTTCTTACTGAAATTGGTTCACCTTGTTTGCTGTAGCATAGACTAGATCCAGGCCGGCTGAATCTAGCTTTGTTTGTATGCTTGTTTGCTTATTTCCCTGAAACGCTAATTCCACCTAAAACGCGGCTTTTCAGTGCTTCTGTGGCTCCCTAGTGATATCTGCATTGCTTACTGTACTTAATTCCTTGTTTCACTTGAATGAAAGTTACTGTTTGTCGTTTTTGCATTTAAGTTACCTGTAGCACATTGCATTTAAGTTACCTGGCACTTGCTCACTAAAGCAATAATATAAGTCAGCACTAAAAAATTAAAAGCACTACACCCTCACAAACTCCCCTTGAGTACCTTGTTCCCCATTGGCCCTTTTTTTCAATTATGAAGGAATTCCCAATACTATTCTAGCATGTCCAAAGGTCAGTTGTCAATCTCCACTCCGGTCCAGCTGGTGAATCTGGGAATCTTGAGGCAATGTTACAACTGCCTCATGTACACAGACAACCCTCTCCTCCTCCCAACAAATTCCAACACATGTGAGAGATGCAACCATATAGCCAAACTGGAGGCTAAGCTCTCTCAACTCAGTACTGGCGTAACCAGTCAGGAGGAAAAGGAAACCACACTCACTACAATTCCAGTCTCACAGACCTACCACGACAGCAAACCAAACACACAAAAACACACTCGGAGTCTCTAAATAAAAATCTGCCCAAGCAGCAGAGACCTCCAAAGCAGACACCCAAGCAACCGCTACCCCAAAACAAAACACATGCAACACATAGCTCACAAAGCCAGTGTGCCGAACAGTCACAGCCCTTAAGGCTAAACACACCTGATACACTTGTAATAGGTGACTATCGTCAGGCACACTGACGTCCCGCTCACCAGGCTGAACAAGAAGGTCACGGTGAGCTGCCTGTCGGGCGCTAGGATCCGCCACATAACACAAGCACTCAGGTCACTCCAAGGCAAGTACAAATATGACTCCGTCATTGTCCATGCTGGAGTGAATGACCCGAGACGTACCTCCCTGGACTACATGGAGAGACAGAGGAGCTCTCTGAGCATGCAGCCCAGGCCGGTATGACCCTGACCTTGAGTAGCATCTTACCCTCACCAAGAAGGATGCCACAATATGAAGACAAGATGATCAATTTCAACAATTGGCTTAAGTATTGGTGTCATTCAAAGGGGATCCAATGCCTATCAACCTGGGATGACATGCTTGACAAGCCACGATGCTTCGCTAGGGACGGCTTGCACCTATCACCCCTGGGCTTCCGGATATTGGCAAAGGCTCTTGCTACCCCCATAGTGCCTTTTTTAGGCAAGGCTCAAAAGAAAAACCCACCTACATAGATATCACAAGGGATAAGAAACTAAGAGTAGTGCTACTCAACACCAGAAGTCTAAACCTCAAGATGCATGCACTCGAAACTCTCCTTAGCATGGAGAGCATAGATATCTGTGCAGTAACAGAAACCTGGTTCAAGGCTCCAGAGAGCACCCCAGCACTACCAGGTTATACCTCATACCATGCTTTTCGGCCCCAAAACTTGGACCGAACCACAAAAGGAGGGAGAGTATCAATATTCGTCAAAGATACCCACACCTCCAGGTTGGTGTCACAGCACGAAGCATCAGAGACTATCCATGTGCAACTAACAGTAGGTAAAACTGCCTTCCAGTTTATAGCCTGCTACAGACCACCCTCCCAAACCCAGGAACTCCACTCTGCCTTCCTGAGAATATTGGAAAATATGAAGGTCTCTCCAAACACCATCATATTGGGCGACTTCAACTACCCAAACAGACTGGGAGCATTACTCTAGCTCCAACACCCTAGCCCAAAGGTTCCTAGAATTTATAAACTCAAATACTATGGAACAACTTGTTACCACTCCCACAAGAGGGGAAAACATACTGGACCTGATAATCACCAACATGGGGACTCTATGCTCCAGACTAGAAGTGCATCCCTCCCTGGTAAGATCAGACCATAAACTAATCTCATTGGATATTCACATCCCAACCTCACCCACTGCCCAGAAAACCACAGTGAAAAACTTCTCTAAAGCAAATTTCACACTCCACAAAACAGAGGTGAAATCCTTCAAAGCCCCCGGGCCTGTGGAAAATACGGCCCAGACCGCAGAATCCTTTATAAACGCATTCTATGGACACCTTCAAGAATGCATGGATCATGCAATCCCAAATAAAACCAAGACCCAATCCTCCAAAGGCAGATGTTCTGTCTGGTGGACCCCAGCCATAAACAAACTAGCCATGCTGCTTCGCAAGGGACGGCTTGCACCTGTCACCCCTGGGATTCCAGATATTGGCTAAGGCTCTTGCCACCCCCATAGTGCCTTTTTTAGGCAAGGCTCAAATTCTAAACCTACCACCCTAGAAAACAAAAACGGGAAGAAACCAAGGGTAATGCTGCTCAATGCCAGAAGTCTAAATCTCAAAATGCACGCACTCGAGGCCCTTCTCAGTATAGAGAACATCGATGTCTGTGCTGTGACAAACCTGGTTCAAGGCTCCTGAGAGCACCCCGGCACTATCAGGTTTTACCTCATATCATGCGTTCCGGCCCCAAAACCCGGACCATACCACAAAAGGAGGGGGTGTATCCATATTCATCAAGGATACCCACACCTCCAGGTTGGTGGCTACGCGCGAAGCATCGGAAACCATCCAGGTGCAATTAACCATAGGCAAAACTGCTCTACAATCTGTAGAATGCTACAGGCCACCCTCTCAAACTCAGGAAACCCACACCGCCTTCCTGAAGACACTGGAGGGTATAAATGTATCAAACACCATCATATTGGGCGACTTCAACTACCCGAATATAGACTGGGAACATTACTCAAGCCCCAACTTTCTAGCCCAAAGGTTCCCGGAGTTCATAAATTCAAATGCCATGGAACAACTAGTCACCGTCCCCACAAGAGGAGAAAATATACTAGATCTCATCATCACAACATGGGGACAAAATGCTCCACACCGGACGTATATCCCTCTTTGGTGAGATCAGATCATAAACTAATCTCACTAGAAATCCACATCCCACCCCCACCCCAAACAAAAAAGACCACAGTGAAGAACTTCTCTAAAGCAAACTTCACACTACTCAAGACAGGTGTGGTATCCTTCAAGGCCCCCGAGCCAATGGAACCCACAACCCAATCTGCGGAAGCCCTTACAAATGCCTTCTATGAACACCTTCAGGACTGCATGGATCAGGCAATCCCAAATAAAACCAAGACTCTTTCCACCAAGGGCAAACGTCCAGTCTGGTGGACCCCAGCCATAAACAAACTTTACAATAAGAGGAGAAAGCTATTACATGATAGAGCAAAATCCCAAAAAGGGAAGGCATCTTTGATCAGTACTAGCAAGAAACTACGATCCCTCATAAAATCATTCAAGGCAAACTTTGAGAAAAAAGTTGCCATAGATTCAAAAGACAATCATAAGGCCTTCAACTATGTCAGAAACCTGGGTGGAAACTCCCAGATATGCTCAGAATTAGTCCAAAATGATACAAAAATCACTGAACCCACAGACATTGCCAACATACTGGCAGACAGGTTCAGCACAAACTTCACCCCCTTCTCCCCCCCAAAAGGAGAGATAACTATCCCAACAGAGTGTAGCCTCCCAGACATCTCAAATGCGCAGGTGAAAGATGCTCTCTCTAAAGCTAAAAACACAGCATCAATGGGACCGGATGGTGTCCCCGGCTGTGTGCTACATGAACTCAATGAAGAACTAAACCCGCACATAAGGCAGCTGTTTAATCTTAGCCTTACCACAGGACATGTGCCCAAGGAGTGGCGTACGGCATCTGTGGTCCCACTCCACAAAGGCGGTGCCTCTACGGACCCTGGTAATTACCGCCCCATAAGCTTAACAAGCCTGGTCTGCAAAGCTATGGAGAGGATCATAATGGAACTCAAACAAGGACATAGGGGACTTACAGACCTTGGACCCAACCCAGTTTGGCTTTGTCAAGGGCAGATCTTGCCTTTTGAACTTGGTCGACTTCTTCGAAACAGTTACCAAGGCCACTGATGAGGGAAAGGCAGTCCATACAGCCTACCTTGACCTTGCAAAAGCTTTCGACACAATACCCCACTCTGGTATCATAGAGAAACTTACCAGCTTAAATGTAAACCGATATGTCACAAGATGGGTTGCAAACTGGCTAAAGGACAGAACCCACAGGGTTACAGTTGCTGAAGCCATGTCAGACTCCAAGCCGGTTACAAGTGGTGTCCCATAGGGCTCAGTCCTTGGCCCCCTATTGTTCGGCATCTACTTCTCAGAAGTACAGGCAAACATAGGAGGACTATGGCTGACAGTTTGCGGATGACTGCAAACTGGGTGCCATAGTGGATAGTACATCGGACACAGACATCCTTCAGAGGGGTCTCACGGAAACTGATAGCTGGTGCCAGAGCCATGGCCTGAAGTTAAACGCAAAAAAGTGTATAGTCATACCCTTCGGGAAAAACAAGGTAACCCCAAGCTACCATATAGATGGCAACCCACTAAGCACAGAAGAGGTTATCAGGGACCTGGGTACCCAGGTTGACAGTAGCCTCTCGTTTGACACTCACGTTGCTAAAGTGGTTCGAAAGACCTTCTACATTGCCCATCTGATCATGAAGGGATTCACATCCAGATCAAGTGAGGTCATTGTTCCCCTGTACTCTTCACTTATTAGACCAATGATACAGTACAATGCCCCATTCGGGATGTATCTCACCCGACACCTGCAGCAATTGGAGAGACCCCAAAAGTTCCTCACCAAAAGGATAAAGGGACTCCAAAACCTGTCATATACTGCCAGACTGAAGAAACTCCAACTCTATTCAGTTGCATACCGTCTGCTCAGAGGTGACCTGTGCCTGACATACAAGGCCATGACCAACCCGGAATTAATGGACATGCTCCACCTCAAAAAATCCAAATCCACCAGAACCACTAGAGCAAGTGACTTAAATCTTAGCAAGGATATAAATAGGACGTGCTGGAGGGATAGATTTATCACTCAGAGACTCCCCATGCTGTGGAATAAAATCCCTTGTCCATGTGGGGCAGAGCACCTCGCTGGCTCTGTTCAAGAGAAATCTTGACCGGTGGATGGGAGATCGTAGGTTTACCCCGGGAATCATCTGTGTCACTGCTGGACAGAGGCACAACAAACTAATGGGCACATTATTTCTAACATAAGGGGTGGCGTAAGCCACATAACTTTGGGCTAGGCTTATAAATGCCTTAGGGCAGATAGCCTAGTATACACCTATGAACCGATGAACAATAGAAGGAGGAAGCTACTACAAGGAGCAAAATTCCAAAAAGGGAAGGCATCTCTGATCAGTATTAGCAAACTACGGGCACTCAAAATCATCTAAGGCCAGCTTAGAGAGAAAAATTGCACAGGACACTAAGGATAATCACAAGGCTTTCTTTAGTTATGTTAATAACCTGGTGGGATTCCCAGATATGCTCAGAATTAGTCCAAGATGACAAAAATACACTGAACCCACAGACATTGCCAACATCCTAGCTGACAGGTTCAGCGCAAACCCCCACCACCACCACCAAAAGGGCAAATACCTATCCCAGCAGAGTGCTGCCCCCCGACATCTCAGATGCTCAGGTAAGAGCCGCCCTCTCCAAAGCAAAAAACGCAGCATCAATGGGACCAGACGGTGTCCTATGCTGCGTCCTACATGAACTCCAAGAAGAGCTAAACCCAAACATAAAACTACTGTTCAATCTCAGCCTTACTACAGGATATGTACCCAAAGAGTGGCGTACAGCAACGGTGGTCCCTCTCCACAAAGGTGGTGCCTCAACAGATCCTGGAAACTATTGCCCCATAAGCCAGACTAGCTTGGTTTGCAAAGCTATGGAAAGGATCATCATGGACCTTCTAAAGATATTTGGGACCTACAGACACTGGATCCTACCCAGTTCGGCTTTAAGGGCAGATCCTGCCTCTTAAACCTGGTCGATTTCTCCGAAACAGTTACCAAGGCCATTGCCGAGAGGAAGGTGGTCCACACAGCCTACCTGGACCTCGCAAAAGCCTTTGATACAATACCCCACTCTGGTATTATAGATAAGCTCACCAGCTTAAATATAAACCCCTATGTCACTAGATGGGTTGCAAACTGGCTCAAGGACAGAACCCACATGGTTAGAATTGCTGGAGCCATGTCAGACTCCAAACCAGTTACAAGTGGCATCCCACAAGGCTCAGTCCTGGGACCTCTCTTGTTCGGTATATATTTCTCAGAGGTACGGGCCAACACGGAAGACTGTGGCTGACCAAGTTTGCAGATGACTGCAAACTGGGCGCCATAATAGACACTCCAGCCGACAAGCATCCTCCAAAAGGGCCTCATAGAAACAGACAACTGGTGCCAGAGCCATGGCCTCAAGCTAAACGCCAAAGAGTGTATAGTCATCCCCTTTGGCATAAACAAAGTGCACACAAATTACCACATAAGTGGTAATCCATTAAGTACGGAAGTAATTAGGTACCTGGGGACCCAAGTTGATAGCAATCTCTCATTTGACAACCACGTGGCCAAAGTGGTTAGAAAAGCATTTTATATAGCCCACCTAATCATGAAGGGATTCACATCTAGATCAGGGGAGGTCATCGTGCCTCTTTACTCATCCCTCATCAGGCCCATAATTGAGTACAATGCCCCTTTCGGGATGTACCTTACCAGACGCCTGCAGCAACTGGAAAGACCCCAAAAGTACCTCACCAAGAGGATCAAAGGGCTCAAACAGATGCCATATGCTGCCCGGTTAAATAAACTCCAGCTCTACTCAGTGGCATACTGCCTGCTCAGAGGCGATCTGTGCCTGACGTATAAAGCCATGTCCAACCCGGAATTAATGGACATGCTCCACCTCAGAAAATCCAAATCCCACTGAGCTAAGCGCTCGAGAGACGTGAGCCTCAGCACTGAAATAAATAGGACATGCTGGAGGGACAGATTCATAACCCAGAGGCTCCCTTCACTCTGGAATAAAATCCCAGTCCGGGTTAGGCAGAGTCCCTTCATTGACTCTCTTGAAGAGGAATCTTGAGGGGGATCGTAGGTTTACCCCGGGCATCACTTCTGTGTCACTGTTAGAGGTACAGTATACTAACCTCGAAAAAGGGCATAGCAAAATTAATTTAAAATGGGTGGCGAAAGCCAAACACACTCTGGCTAGGCTTATAAATGCCCTAGGGCAGATAGCCTAGTATGAACAAAGGTATGTATGGGGGAGTAGCCCAAGTTGCTGCTATGCATATATCCTCCATGGATGGGTCTGCAACAGTTTTGGTACGGTAATGCCAAATTTGTTATAAATAAATGAAATACAGTCAGCCAGCCACCTTGCTAAAGTTACTTGGGCAACTGGCTTTCCCAAGTTTACTTTGCAAATTAGAAAAAAACTGACCAAATGTTTTTCATGTCTTGTTCTATGCAGATAGAAACGCCAATAAATGTAACATGTTTTCCTTTTTTAGCAAATTTGGGAGGGCATACTGGCAAATTAATGCCCCGACTAGATTTTGACACCACCTTAGTAAGAAAGGTGGCATTAGTTTATAATATTAACTCTATCCTTGTGAAAAATCAAGAATGGATGTTTTGAGGACAAGGCTTGAATCTTAGAAATTCCTCTGGCAGAAGCAATGGCTACCAGAAAAATACAGTCTTCCAAGAAAGATATTAAAAGGTCACACAGCTGCTGGTTCGAAGGGGGGAATGAGTAACAGCTTGAAGTACCAGGTTCAGGTCCCATGGGGGGGAAGCAGGTCTTTAAAATGGAGGTCTTAAGAGTGCCTCACAAAGGATTTGCAGAGTTTGAGAAGCGACAGAGGAACCCTCAAATATAATGTGAAAGTTCGATATTGCTGCTAACTGAACCTCAAGTGTTGAGAACTAGCTCCTTCCTTAAAAAGCAGAGCCAAAAATTCAAGGATGTTATGTAGTGGAGCTGAAAAAGGATAAACATTGTGATGAGCTCAGTAAGAGAGAAGTTATGTACACACCATAACGTTCCATGTGAGTTGTTCCATCTCACCTTCATTCTTCACTGACTGGTTTGGAGCCGATCCTTTGCTCCGACACGGCCGTTTAAAGCTTAAAGATTACCATTAGCTCGAGACCAAGCCCCTTATCCCAAGATGCATTGCTGGAATTACCTCAGATCTTGTTTGCTGTGTGTGTACCACATCCTAGTAAGAGGACTAATCTCCCTAGGCAGGAAGAAACACTGAATAACCAGGATGAAGTCAGTCTCCAAGTCAACAGTCAACCAGGTGGGGGAACGAGGGAGGGATACGAGAATGAAGGCGAGATGGAACTCACATGGAACGTTATGGTGAGTACATAACATCTTTATGTGAAGTTGTTCAATCTCGCTGTTCATTCTTCACTGATGGGTAGCTTCCCCTAGCACCCTAAATCCTGGATGGCTCACTGGAGCACATTTTTCAGGACCGTAGAACCAAAGGAAGCCCTGTCCCTGGAGGCCTTGTCCACTTTATGAGTGATAAAATTGTGAGGCTTAGACCAAGTGGCTGCAGCACAGATATTGTCAAGAGGTAACGTGGCTTGAAAGGCCGAAGTAGAGATTGCTCTGGTTGAATGTGCCTTCACTTTATGAAACAAAGACCTATTGGTAGAAGAGCAAGTGTAGGTGATACAATCTGAAAGCCAGTTGTTTTAGTCACTGGTCTACCTTTTCTGGCTTCAGAGAATGAAACAAAAAGTTGGTTTGACTTTCTGAAGTCTTTTGTTCTGTTCAGATATCTAAGCTGTTTGTGAACAAAGTTTGTGCAGCATGTATTTTAAATTGTTGGCATGGTTGGGGGGAAAAAAACGGGCAACTCAACTTGATTTATGTTAGTCTCAGAACATACTTCAGGCAAAAAAGAAGGGTTAGTCCCAAGGGATACTCTGTCAGGATGGAAAATCATGTATGGAGTCTTGATAATGTCTGAAGCTCTGACACTCTGCGGGCAGAAGTAATGGCCACTAGAAAAATAGTTTTCCATGACAGAAACTTGAGCTCACAAGAAGATGCTGGTTCAAAGGGAGAAAGCATAATACGGGAAAGCATGAAATTCAAGCTCTAGGGAGAATAAGGAGTCTTCACTGAAAGTCTCATGTGAAAAGTACCTTTGAGGAAGGCCTTTGATAACTGGTGTTGCATAATACTCAGTCCAACAATACCTAGATGGAAATTAGATATAGCTGCTAACTGGATCCCAACTGTAGCAGATGCAGCTCCTTCGTGAAAAATCTCGGTCAAGAATTCTAGAATGGATGACTATGGAGCTTGGTAAGGATCAAGGTTTTTGTTAGAAGACCAAATGGAAAATATTTTCCACTTAGTCCTATACAATTTTCTGGTGGAAGGTTTGTGGGAATCCAACAAAATTTGCCTTGTGTCATCTGAAAGATTATGAAGCCTGGCTATACAGGGAACTGGAGCAGCCAAGCAGTTAGCTTCAGTGACTGCAAGGAGGGATGGAGGTCCCGACAGGTGTCAGGTGGTCTGAAACTGAGTCCAGGGTCCATGGATCCTCCAAGACAGGATGGTAAAGAAATGGAAACCAAATCTGCAGAGGCCAGTGAGGGGCTATAAGAATGACAGTCCTTCCCAGCGACTTTGCTTTCTATAAAAATCTGGGTATAAGAGCAATTGGGGGAATTGCATAGAGGAGACCTGTGGGCCAATCGTATACAAGTGCATCTCTCAGGGGTTCTCCCAGGAGGGGGAAATCAGGGCAAAGTAGCTTCTGCATTTGGTGCTGATGTGTCTGGTAAAAAGATCGCAGCAATGGCTGGCCCCATTTGCGGAAATTCCTGTCTGCAATCTCCTGTTTGAGGGACCACTCAATGTGGCAACAATACTGCCCTGCTCAGCTTGTCTATCATCACACTGGATCTCCCCGGGATGTGCGTTGCCAACAGAAACCCTGGGATGACAGCCCACTGCCAAATTCTGAGGGCTTCTCGGCAAAGGGATTTAAGAATTGGCCCCACCCTGTCTGTTCAAATACCAGACAACAGACATGTTGTCTGTCTGTATGGCAATTGTCCCTAGAGAGAATCCTGAAAGTACTGCAACGCCAGAAGTACCGCTCTCATCTCTAGGACACTGACATGCAAATGTGACTCTTGACCCATGCATGTGCCTTGGGCAGTCTTTTCCTGAAAATGCCCCCCCCCCCCCACACACACACACCCTATCAGGGAAGCATCCGTAGTCACAGTGGCTACTGTTAGGGGGAAGTACAAAGGGGCATCCTATTGTAACATGTAGAGACATCAACCACCACTGAAGATACCTCTTGCAAGAGTTTGTAATCAGAATCATACGGTTCATTGGCAAATCCTGTTAAGACCACTGAGTGAACAGGAGCCATTGAAGAATCCGCACAGGTACTTTCAAGACCTCTGCGGCTAGAGCTCTGTTCTTTGAAACCAGTGATGTAATGTGTTGGAATTGATACCCTTTCGACTGGAAGACGTAGAGTGGTGGTTGAACTATCTAACTCTGCCCCTATAAAGGCAATATGCTGTGATGGTGACAAGGCAGACTTTTCGAAGTTAACCATAATGCCTAAGTGGTTGCAGAGTGTCAGAGTGGATTCTGTTGCCTGTATCAGTTGATGCCTGGTGGTGGAGGTAAGGAGCCAATTGTCTAGGTATGGAAACAGCTGGAATCCTACATGCCTCGTGAGCCGGTGACCGCTGCCATACATATGGTAAGCACTCTGGGGGCTGTAGTGAGACCAAAGGGCAGGGTTCGAAATTGGTAGTGACTAGCTCCCAGCCGGAAATGCAGGTGATCGCTGGATGGTCTGGTCATTTTTATGTGGTAGTACGCATCCTTGAATGGGTCTCCAGTCCCCCGTTTTCTTTGGAATCAAAAAGAACCTAGAGTTAAGTTCCAAATCCCGTTTGGTCTGCTGGGACTGGTTGGATGACTTTTCTAGCAACTTGCGGACCTCTATGGTTGCTTGTTCCCTGTAAATGGGTGGAACTTCTGGGATTCTTTTGAAGGGAATGGGTGGAGCAAAGTACAGTATGAAATACATTCTGGAAATGCTTTGTACCCATCTGTCATTTGTGATATCTAACCAGGCTTCCGGGTACAAAGATAAGCGACCCCCGACCGCCTCCAGAGCAGGACAGTCGGGCCTCCTCTCAGGAGTGCTGATGGGGATGGCCAGAGAAATGATCCGTCACCCTGGTGTTGCGGGGACCCCCTCTGCCGCGAGGGTGGAGTCTTCCATTATTACCTCCTCCTCTGCCCCTGGAGGAAGGTTCTCAACGTGTGTCCTGAAAGGATCCTTGGGCTTTATGGAACCACATCTTTCCTCCCCTTTGGCAGTTGGGGTGAGGTTGCGTAGGGGGTAGAAAAGCAGACTCCAATGGCAGACAGTCTTTCCCTCCTGTTCACACCTGGTTAAGGTTTCCTTTACCTTAGGCCCAAACAAGGATGAGCCATCAAACGGGGTATTTACGAATGAAGACTTGAAGGGCACCGCAAAAGAACAGAGGTGCATCCAGGCATGCCTATGAAGAGCAACCACTGCTCCTGCAGCCCTACTCGACCCATTTGCTGTATATGATAGACGCATGGACGAGCACGCAATGGAATTAAGAGTAGCAAGCTGGACAGAAACCTCGTCAATGACATGCAGCTACAACACCCTGAAGAGCATCTCCCAACTCCTTAATGAGGACTCTTTGCAGTCTGGTAAAATGGGTCAGATAGTTTAGTGATTGAAGGGTGAAAGTTGCTGAACTGAACATACATTTCCCATATCTATCCCATGATCCTAGAATCTCGGTTAGGAGGATGGATAGACTCAGAAGTTTCAGACAATTCCTTCTTGGTGGCTGCCGACACCACCATGGCATCAACAGGGACTCCCTTAGACAAGGTGTTAGCCACTGGGGCAGAGAAACTTATTCGGCCTCAGAGGGACAGGTTCCATGGACTCCCGAGACTTCCATGCCCTACGAGAGACCAGTTGCATAAGCTCATCATAGGGTGGAGACACCCAGGAAGTGGAAGATTGAGACCCAAAAACTTCAGAAGAACCGAATCATCCTCAGTAGGGTTTTTGGATTACCAATCACCCCTCTGCCTAAGGATCTCCACAAAGGAGATGTCCTCAGAGGGGGATCGAGGGGACCCTTCTGACTCATCCAAGTCAGTGTCAGATGTCAATGACTTCTGTGGGGAGTCCAAGTGCCTCCTCTTGCACACTCTTTCTGGGAATTTCCCCAGTGAGAACCTCTGCGGAAGTCTCAGAAGACCAGGTGGTGCCCAGTCGGGCTACCTGAGGCTCTGGGTCTCCACGCTTGGGGTGGCAGATGGAAGCAGAAACAGACACTGGCACTTTAGGGGAAGAAGATGCCAGACCTGGTGATGAAGTCTTAGGAGATGGTACTCGCCTCATGGCTTCGAAAGCATCACGGCTCCGATGAGGAGTTTAAGGACCCGAAGGAACAGTGATCCCCTCCCGCATCAATGCAGTGGGCTCAGAGCCAGAGGTAGAAGCAGAGCTCACCTGCGCCGAGACCCTGAGAGGAAGAGTCGGCACCAAGAGGTCAGTGCTACTCCTTCCCAGACCCCACCAGAGAGAGTCAGCTCCTAGAGTCCCCAGTCAGCACAGAGGATGTCCGAGTAGATAGAGCCACTGACACGGGGACAGGTGTCTGCTCCAAGTGTTCTACAACCATTAGGTCAGTCTCTTCTGGCTCTGAAAACCCACTATGGCTCAGAGGAGCAGTCAATTTCTGGGTATTAGTCTTTGGTTCTGACACCTGGGTCAGTGAAGACAGCAATTTAGCTAGGCCTGGTGCCTTTAAGAGCTTCTGTACCAGCCGGTCCATGTCCAAACCCGAAAAACCTAAGAGGACCTGGAGGAATGCACAGATGGTGCCGACTGGAGTAATGGAGGAGATTCGGAGACCGGTTCCAAGGCAGTGTCCCAGGTCCGAAAGGAAAACACAGTCTGCTCTGAAGGCTGTGGAGCAGAAGTAACGGCAAGTTCCACTTTCTTAAACTTCTTTGACTTAGACTCTGAAGAGGATTTGAAGGACTTTGACTGACCAGGATGGAGCCAGCAAGTCATCGAAGCTTCCACAAAAGAGAGCTTAAGAACACCTCGATCCATGAACTTTCTCTTCCTCTCAGCAAGAACTCTACTTGAAAAGGAGTGGCACATACTGCAGGACTCCTGAAGGTGCACCTCACCCAGACAAACACATTGAACGTGTCTGTCAGTGATGGACATCTTTTATCCACAGTCAGGACATTTTCTGAAACCAGCCTTAGGATGTCTATCTTCCAACATAAGAAACAAATTCCATCACCTTTAACAAGAAAGCAACTAAAAAAAACACAATATTAATGCCCAAAAGGCCACAATAGAGCGCGCGCGGGACAGAGCGCTCTATATATATATATATATATATATATATATATATATATATATATATATATATATATATATATATATATATATATATATATATAGACCACAAGAACTAACTGTATATTAGTCAAAAATACCAAACTACAAAATTGCACTAAAACAATACACTACTAAAGGCTGAAGCCCACACTAGCAAAGAAAGGGCACTAAAACGAACGTGGCCCAAAAAGATAGTATTATTCTGGATAAGGAAAACACTAAGCAGTAGAGTAGATTAAAATAGATGAAATCATTTTTAAGAAAAACTTGCTATTTCACTGAAAACGTCTCGAGCAGAGCTGGAAACCAAGGCATCAGTGCCGCGGCAAACTAGATCTGAGGTAATTCCAGCAAGGCATCATGGGATAAGGGTCTTGGTCTCGAGCTATTGGCAATCTTTGAGCTTTGCTAAACGGCCTGTGCGGGAGCAGAGGATCGGCTCCGAACCCATCAGTGAAGAATGAACGGCAAGATTGAACAACGTCACAGTTTCCATTGACTGGAGTAGAATTTGTGTAGAGGATTTATGGGAAGATAAAGCTGTCAAACTGATGAAGACAGCATAGGTTGCCTGGCTATTAATGGAATTGGAGAAACCAGGCCATCAGCCCATGGCTTGATATGTCTGGATGAATCATGCCCGTCAGGTGAGACAGGAGATCTGAGGTCAGATCCAGAATCCAAGGGTGGTGAATTGAGGCCAAAGGAAGGGGGAACCAAATCTGTATGGGCTAGTAAGGCAAAATGAGAATGACTTTGATCTTCAACATGGCAGCTTTCTATAGGAATTTTGGATATAACAGAACTGGTGGACAAGCATAAAGAGCAGCATCCCTCGGTGATTCCCCCTGTGGGGGGTGGGGTTAGGGCAAAGTAGTGGCTGCATTTGCTGTTTAAGGGAGAGGCAAACGATCACATGGCCTGCCCTACTGACAGAAAATAATTTCTGTTATGTTCTTGACAGACCACTAATGGAGGCAGAAAAATGCATCTGCTCAGCTTGTCTGCTATCATGTTGGACTTCCCTGGAATGTGTGTTGCTATGAGAAAGCAGCTGGACAACATCACCCATCGTCACACTGAGCACTTTGACATAAGGGATAAGATCTGGTTCCTCCTGGTTTGTTGATGTACCAAACTGACATTGTTGGTCTGAACTGCAATCATGTCCCAAAGGGAGAGCATTATGAAGTGATTGCAATGCTAAAAGCACTGCTGTCATCTCTAGGAAACGGATATGCAAGTTGACCTCTTCAGAGGACCAAGTGCCATAGACCGTTTTCCCCTGGAAATGCCCCCCACTCCAACTGGTCACTTTGCATGAACAGACAGCCTTGTAGAACCTGGTCTGATTGAATCCACCACTGGAGATCCCTCCTGCATGTGTGGGCGATTTGTATTAGAGCTGACACGGGTTGGTAAAGAATCAACCATTGTGTTGATAGCATCTAGTTGTTGTGTCTTTCGGCTTTTCCCGGTTAGGGGTCGCCACAGAGGAACTCCAGTCTGCTAATGATTGGCAGTAGATTTTTACGTGCAGAGTTCCCAGCTCCGACACAAAACCTTCAACGAAGGTACACCCATTCACGCAAGTCTCCACACAGAAGAAGCTCTAGCTGAGAATCTAACAGGACAACGTCTTACTGTGAGGCGACAATGCTACCGCAGCACCACTAGAATCTTAATGTAAAATCTGATTAAAGGTAGTAAATGTTGTCACAGACATTTATCTTAGAGCTTGAAAGACCAAGGGGGCTGAAATCTTGGTACCACACATTTTTGACCTGTGATCTTATCATCTGAACCTTTGACAGAGGCAGTGAGGCTATCATTGACCTTGTATTGAACAGTGTTCCTATAAACTCCAAGTTTTGAGTTGGTTCCACTTGAGACTTTTCAAAGTTCATGGTTATCCCCAGATAGAGAACATGTCTGAAGAACCTGATCTCTTGCCTTTGACGCCTGGTTGGGGGTAGTAATGAACCAGTTGTCTAGATATGGAAACACCCAGAATCCCTGCAGTCTCAAGTGAGCTGCTACTACTGCCATACATTTGAACACCCAGGGGGCTATGGTGAGATTGAAGAGCAGAACTCAACTGGTAATGACTGGCTCTCAGCCAGAAGTGTAAAAACCGTCTGGATTGCCTGTTCATCTCTCTGTAATAGACCTTCAGGATGTGTACTGTCGAGCACATCCAGTCATCCTTGCCCAGAAAAGGTGGAATGGACTGAACCATGACCATCCAGAACATGTCGCAAACTGACTTGTTCAAGTTGCCGAGATCCAAAATTGGTCTTTAGTCTCTTTTTCTTTGGCACCAAAAAGAATCTCTAGTAAGTTTGATTCTAACTGGTCTGGTGGGACCTCTTGAACGACTAGCAGTTTTTGTACCCGAAATGCTGCTCGTTCCCTCTGACTGGGTGGAGCATCAGGAATTTTTCTTGAAACTGGAGAAGAGAAAAGGGTATTATATAACCTTTGTAAATAATCCTCAACACCCAAGTATCTAGCCAGGCTCACTGGTGCAGGGATAGTTGGGTCTACTTCACTATGTTGAAAGCAGATAGTATCGAAGTGGATATTGTCGGCACCACATCGAAAGTGCAGAACATCGTGCAGGTAAACTGCAATCTCCGTAGGGGGAGATTTCCGTTTACCTCAATGTAGTGCGGTCTTGGAGTTGGACTATTTAAGTGTGTGGGGGGGGGGGGGCTTTTTTTTTTTTAAACGGTATTCGATGTTTTACTACATCGATCACGACAGGTCAACCTTTAGTGATTCCATATAGTAAAATTTCGATAACGTGATATAGACGTTCATAGGTTAGTACTAAGCTAACTGCAAGCCAAGTAACAAAAATCCACGACCAGAGAAGCAGAGCAGCAACAAAATTGTGTGTGAAAATAAAGTCCTTTATTTCAGATAGACAATTCTGAGCTTTATCAAGAGATGCCATTCTATTTGGCAAAACACCTTATATATTGTACCAGTCATATCATTAATTGAAAGTGCCTGCTGATAATTGAACATTAAAAGGAACCATTACATACTTAAAAATAAATAAAGTGTATTAAAAACTAACTTACATCTAAGAATGCTTCTTGAACTGGAAATTGATCAATATTAAGTTTTATATGCAAGCTATATATAGATATTTATTTTTCTATTTATTCATTTTGATGGGGATATATGAATTCATAATTTAATAACTATATTTGGTTTTTAGCTTGCATTTGGCAACGCTTTTAAACTCAAACAAAAGTACAGTTTTGTACTTACCATAAATGTAGATGTCCGATAGATATGCAACTGCAGTCATAACATATGGGTTGTCCTGCCTCAGGCAGCCCTCGGTCAGCCGAATTCCGAAGTCTGGGTCCGGCGTCGGCTGGTGTCACCTCCGCTCCGACGTCAGAATGGCTGGAGTATAAAGGCATCGGCCAACGCCATCTTCTTCAGTGTTTCTTGCCCCAGGTGCCCTCCTAGGAAGGCTAAATTTGGTGAATGGATAAACAATGCCAGACATGCACAACAATAATAAACAGATACACCATAGGAGGAGCCCCCAGCTAATAGGAATGGGGGTAATGGACCCATAAAGAAGGTAGCAGAGGGGTAGGAGGGTGGGAAAATCCGACTGCAGTTGCATATCTATCGGACATCTACATTTATGGTAGGTACAAAACTGTACTATTTCCTTCAAGAATGCAACTGCAGTCATAACATATGGGTTGAATATCATAGCCAATCTGAGGGTGGTTGGTACTAAGTAAGTGATGGTGCAGCTAAAATGCCCTGCAGGACTGCCAAAGCAAAGCCTGCTCGGGATCTGGAGTATAAAGGCAGGTTGTAGTGCTTGGAAAATGTATGCACGGAGCTCCATGTAGCAGCCTCTAGAATGTCCTTTGTAGCCACTCCTCTTAGGAAAGCTGTGGATGTGGCTATAGCTCTAGTGGAGTGTGGCCTAATATTGGCTGGCACACCTTTTCCATGTAAAGAATAGCAGAATCTGATGCAGTGTCCAATCCAATCCATTTGGAAATTGTTTGGAGATTGCTTTTCCTTGTACACCAGCAGCATAGGCTACAAACAGTTGGTCAGACTTTCTGGTGGCCTTAGTTCTGTCCAAGTAGTAGCGTAGTAGTCTGTGCATGTCCAAAGTATGCAGCAGTGCTTCCCCCCTGTTTTGAGGATTGGGGAAGAAAGTAGGCAGGTGAATGGCTTGATTTAGAGACACCCTGGAAATTACTTTTGGCATGAATGAAGGATTGGTTCTTAGAGAAACTCTGTCCTGTTGAAAAATGAGAAAAGGAGGTACTGCCATGAGTGCCTGCATCTCCGAGACTCTTCTTGCTGATGTGATAGCCAATAGGAAAACCGTTTTCCATGAGAGAAATTGCATTTCTGAAGTTGTTGCTGGTTCAAAGGGAGGAAGAGTTGATTTTTCCCAAGATAAAATTGAGGTCCCATGCAGGTACTGGCGGTTTCCTGGGGGGTTTGATATTCTTTAGCCCTCTCAGGAACTGTCTTAGCAAAGGATGTGAAAACACAGGCTGATCACAATTGTACGTTGCTGAGATTGCTGAGGCATGAATCATTATGGAAGAATATGAGAGACCAGTATGAAACATTTCTGCCAATTATTCCAATATCTGAGGTATACTCAAGACTGTTGTAACCTGACCCCGGTCAGCATTCCAGATGATGAATCTTTTCCACTTGGCTGAATAGGTTTTTCTGGTGGAAGGTCTGCGTGCTTCCAGTAAGATCTCTTGAACTTTTTTGGAAAAAGATATCGGAAGGAGTTATGGTAACCTCCAGGCTGTCAGATGCAATGTTTTCAGGTTTTGATGAACAGTCCTGTAATTGTGCTGTGTTAGAAGCAGAGGCCATAGAGGCAGAGGCCACGGCTTGGTCCAAGTTATGCTCAACAGCAATGGGTACCAGTGCTGCCTTGGCCAGTCTGGAGCTACCAAAATGCCTGTTGGTTCTGCTTTGATCTTCAGTATCACCTTGGTCAGCAGTGGTAGAGGAGGGAATGCATAAATTGTTAGGGAATTCCAGCTGAAGGAGAGAGCATCCGTTTTCCAGGCTAGAGGATGGTGGGTCCTTGTACAGAACTTTTCCAGGTGATTCATGTGAGAAGCAAAGAGATCTATGTCCGGTCTTCCCCATGTCCTTGTTATTTGTGAGAAAATGTGAGGATGCAGCTTCCATTCGTGTGGATCCAAGAAATTCCTGCTCAGCTTGTCTGCCAGAACATTGTCCTTGTCTGGCACAAACTGGGATTGCAAATGTATCTTCAGACTCAGGGATTTTTCCCAGAGAATCATTGTTAGTCTGCAGAGGGGATAAGAGTGAGTGCCTCCCTGCTTGTTTATATACCACATCACCGTGGTGTTGTCTGTCCTTATTAGCAAATGTCCTTGAAGTGATTTTTCGAAATTCTCGATTGCATGTATCACTGCCAACATCTCTTTTTGGTTTATGTGCAGATGCCTTTCCCTTGGTGTCCATTGACCTTGAATGCATCTGCCTTCCATGTGTGCCCCCCCATCCATGGTCTGAGGCGTCTGTTGTAATCATTTGACCTGCTTGAGGTTTGTTGAAAGACATGCCTTTGTTTAACTGACTTGCTTGAGCCCACCATAAAAATTCTCTTTTCAGACATGGAATGAGTGGGATTACGTCCTCTAGGCTTTGGCTGTGTTGGGACCATAAGCTTTTTAAGTACCATTGCAGCTTTCTCATATGAAGTCTTGCCAAAGGTATCAGAAGTATGCAAGATGCCATGAACCCCAGGGCCTGCAGGATTTTCCTTGCAGTCAGCTGGGAGAACTTTGCTAGGCCTTTGAAGTACTCTGGTAACTGCTGTTGTTTTTCCTCTGTGAGAAAAGCCATTTGTGTGTTTGTGTCCAGCTTGGCTCCTAGGAAAATAATTTGTTGGGATGGCAGGAGTCTTGATTTCTGAATGTTGACTGTGTATCCCAAGGCCTGTAGTAATTGAATGACAGTCCAAGTTTGCAATCAAGGTTTGTTTGTTGTCTGCTTGTATGAGGCAGTCGTCCAGGTAGGGGTAGATTTGAATACCCTAGAGCCTGCAGTGTGCCACCGCTGATGCCAGGCATTTCGTGAACACTCTGGGCGCCGTAGATAAGCCAAACGGCAATGCTGAGAATTGATAATGCTCTGTCCCTGCAAGAAATCTGAGGTATCTTCTGCAGCTTTGTCTGATTGGGACATGCAGGTATGCCTCCTTGAGTTAGAGTGACCAGCCAAGACCCCTTGCCCAGCATGGGAAGGAGTTGCTGCAACGTCAGCATTTTGAACTTTGGCACAATGAGATAAGTATTTAGAGTAGACAAGTCCAGTATAGGCCTCCATTTGTTTTCCTTTCTTGGAACAAGGAACAGTCTTGAATAAAATCCCTGCCCTTGCTCCTGTGGAGGAACCTTTTCTATTGCATTTATGTTGAACAGCTTTGAAACTTGAATGAGTGCCTCTGCCCTTTGATGTGGCAGGTTTGGCATGCCTTGTCTTACTGGTAAAGTAAGAAAGTGGAATCTGTAACCCTTGTCTATTAAATCCAGAATCCAGTTGTCCTTGGTTAAGATATGCCAGTTTTTTGAGAATAAGGATAATTTTCCGCCCAAGGGTGCTTCTCTTGGAGCCTTTGTAGGCGGTAGGAAAGTCAAGTCATTGTGGTTGTACTTGTG
Source organism: Protopterus annectens (assembly GCF_019279795.1). Classification (NCBI taxonomy): domain Eukaryota; kingdom Metazoa; phylum Chordata; order Ceratodontiformes; family Protopteridae; genus Protopterus; species Protopterus annectens. Next base: position 870,073,569 of record NC_056737.1, on the reverse strand, counting down.
GTGCAGCTGGGCTGCCTGTGCCACTTCTTTGATTTGGTGGTTGCCACTGATGGCCCCTGTAGGAGCCTCGGTATTGCCCTCTACCTCGGCCACGCCTGTTTTTTCCCCTTTGAAACTTGTCAGTGTCTGGAAAGGACCAATTCTTTGAAGGCCAATTCCTGCTGAATCTGGGTGGCTGAACCTGGAGGAAATCTTTGACTGACTGTACTGATTTAGCTTTTTCCTCAATGGACTTCAACACATCTTGTGCATTAGCACCAAAAAGCTTCTGTTTTTCTAAAGGTGCATCAAGTAACTTTACTTTAACATGGTCTGGCAGAGGCTGTTCTTTTAACCAAGCATGTCTACGTATAACAGCCCCAGTCATAGCTGCCCTACATGAAGCCTCCAATGCATCATAACCACACTGAAGAAAATGATTGTTAACCTGCTGAGTGTTATGTACTAGATCCTGCAATGCCTTAAAATCAGTAGACTCAGGGGAGGCTAGCTTTTTCTGCAAGGCATCCAGTAATAAATCCTGGTACGGAAACATATGAAAAAGGCAGTTAAGTGACCTCATAGCCTGGGTGGTGGCGGTATAAACTTTTTTTACCCCATCTCTCCAGGGATCTAGCTTCCTTATCCGCTGGCAGTGGAAGTAGCCACTCCCTTGGGGCCCTGTGAAATAGTTTCTAGATCCACAGAGTGGGCCTTAAAGAGATGCTTGTGTGTGTCGGGGACCCTATAATATCTGTCAGGCTTGACAGGAGCAGGAGGGAGAGAATCAGGGTTAGCACTTGAGTCGGAGAAAACATCATCCAGGACAACCATAACCGGAGGGATAGCTAAAGGCCTGTGCTGGGGAAGCTTGAGGAAGGTACGTAGCCTTTTCCTGGAATCAGAAAATTCCTGGCCCTGCCATTTAAAATGCTCCCTCATGGAGTGTAGGACTTCACCGAACGAAAAATCCTCTGGAGGAGAGGCAGAGGGAATTGATTCCTCAGCATCAGAGTCCTCATAGGCCTGGAAGGATTCTTCTTTGGTATCAGAATGCTCAGAATCCCCAGAGGCTTCATCTGAAGAGAGGTTGTCTGCCTGCTCAGTTCTGGGCCTTTTCTCTGCAGGCAGCTGAGAACCTCTGGCTGGATGAGGCTGAGATCCCCTAATAAGAGAAATTAGATCTGCAGCCAGAGACATGATTTGTTTATCAGAAGAGGAGGCCTGAGCAATAGGTTTAGGATGGGCCTTGGCCTGGCTGGCAGCCTTAGCACGTGCAAAGGCCTTGATGGACATGGATACAGGAGGCCTAGCTGTCCTACGTGCTGGTGTAACCTTGTCCACAGGAATGGTGTTGGGAAGATCCAGAACCTCGGTTTCTGGAGGAAAGTAAACAACCAGCACCGGAGTGGACTCAGAGACCGAAGGACGAGATACCGCTGTGTCGTCGGCCTGGAGCGGTTGGATTACCGCTTCCGAAGGGACCGGAGCACTCACGGAGGGTTTAGGAGGAGTATCGGTGGATGACGCGGGCCGAGGATGTCGGTCCCGGTCCTTACGTTTTTTGGAAGATTGAGTTGTCGGTTGATCCGACGGCATGATATAAGCAAAAGATTCACCAAAAAAGTCTACGGCAAATTCTGCCCGGCGCCTGAGAGAGCGCTTATTAAAGCAAGCACAGGCAGCACAGGCCGAGACGTCGTGGTCTGGGCCCAGGCAAGGCAGGCAAAGAGAATGGAAGTCCTTATGAGGTATTTGTTTACCACAAGACAAACAATTAACTTTTTCAATTTGTTCTGACATCGGCTGAGGCAAGAAAAAATGTTCCCCAACGGGGTACTTCGCTTTTAGATGACTTCGGTACTGAAAACACAGGAGCTGACCGACCGGCACTTGCGAACTGCTTCTGCTTCGGGCACCGCGGCAAGAAAGACTGAAGATGGCGTCGGCTGATGCCTTTATACTCCAGCCGTTCTGACGTCGGGGAGAGGAGGCGACACCAGCCGACGCCGGACCCAGACTTTGGAATTCGGCCGACCGAAGGCTGCCTGAGGCAGGACAACCCATATGTTATGAATGCAGTTGCATTCTTGAAGGACATCAACTGATGTTTTTAAACAGAGAATAAAGGTGCTTATTTGTAGACCCCAGTGAAATGAGCACTGGATGAGGGGTTCTACTATTACATTTTTTTTAGGCAACTTAGGTGCATTTATATTTTAAGAGCACTATTTTGTATATTTAACAACTTTTTATGGATAATAGTTTAATATACTGGTTTTTATTAAATTTGTACAGCTTATAAAAAATATAAAACTTAATATTGATCAATTTCCAGCTCAAGAAGCATTCTTAGATGTAAGTTAGTTTTTAACACACTTTATTTTTAAGTATGTAATGGTTCCTTTTAATGTTCAATTATCAGCAGGCATTTTCAATTAATGATATGACTGGTACAATATATAAGGTGTTTTGCCAAATGGAATGGCATCACTTGATAAAGCTCAGAATTGTCTGAGTGAAAGCGCTTGTGTTACGTTTGTTTGTTGACTATCTGAAATAAAGGACTTTATTTTCACACACAATTTTGTTGCTGCTCTGCTTCTCTGGTCGTTGATTTTTGTTACTTGGCTTGCTGACATTTTTCGCTTTTGGTTTCCTTACTAAGCTAACTGCCCTTGCGAGCCATTTTAAGCCTAGCCAATTATCCCTTGTGAGACTCAAACCCTGCACCTTGTGTTTGTAAGGCAAACACCTTAACCATTAGGCCACCCTCTTTGAATAGTCAACCCCAGATTGCCTCCATGGGGAGGGGGGGGGGTATGGCCTCCTTTCAGGAATGATGGGTCTGTGAGACCCAATCACTGGAACCCTGGTTTTGTGGGCCACCTCTGCCACGGTGGCTGCGTTTACCATTAGAGAGTTCCCCCCACTACCCCTGTGGGAACTTCCATGTTTGTTTGTCCTAGGAAGTTCCCTAGGATTTTTTGGACCACATCTTTCAACTGCCTCATTGATTCCTAGAAAAGAATCTGAGAGGGATTGAAAAATGTACAAAATGTACACCCACGGCAGACTGTCTTTCTGTCCTCATCACACCTGGAGAACGTGTCCTTCACTTTGGGGCAAAACAGACATGCCATCAAAAGGAGCGCCGATGAACAGAAACTCTAAGGGCTCTGCAAAAAATCACATAAATCACACCCAGACATGACTACTTAGAAATGCCTGAACCTGCTGCCCTTGAGGTTCCTTTGGCTACATGTGAAACGAGCCAAATGGAAGAACTGGAAATAGACTGCAGGGTAGCCAACTGAGTAGTCTGACAGTTGCGCTTCAGAAAGTGATCCCGAGAGGGTAATGAGAACTCCTTAAAATCAAATTCCTCTGTAACCTTGTGAAATGTGCCCAATAATTCAGTGGTGACCTTAAAGCAAAGGTCTCTAAAGCATAGACATGCTTCCCAAACCTGTCCATAACCCACAACTCCCTGTTGGGGGGGGGGGGGGTAGTGGAACTCTCCTTGGCAAGCTATTTTTTTGCCACCACCATGACATCAACAGGGACCCCTTTTCCACAAAACCATCTGTCCAAAGGTGGTGCCAATTGTCTAGTCTCAGAGGTACTGGTTGTACAGTGTCAGGATCCTTCCATGCCCAATGAAAGATAAACTCAATGAGCCCGTTGGCAGGCAGAGTCACTCAAGAGGTAGTCTGATCAGTATTAAAGCCTCCAGGATTACAGACTCCTAGAAGGGTTATTGGACATCCAGCCACAACCATTTTAAAATTTCAAAGATGTCTCCAAATGGGACATCTTCAGGAGGTGACTGTGGGGACCCTCACTTTCTTCCAAGTATGTATCTTTTGTGATAGACTCCTCTGGGGAGTCCACGTGCTTCCTCTTACAGGTCTTAAGGATCTCCTCAGCGAAATGCTCTGGGGAGCTATCAGAAGTTGGGATACTCCAAGGCTTCAACAAGGTATCAAGTACGGCTGTCCCTGTAGAAAGGAGGGATGAGACTCCTAACGTATAGATGAGACTCCTAACGTATAGATGTCAAGGTTATAGACTGAGGACCAGAGGGGGAAGGAACCATCTGCGCTGCCGAGGCAGACAATGCTTTCTTCATACCCTTAAAAGCAGACCTCCCCAGAGAGGGAGGGGACCTCGGATCTGAAAGCTTTCGGACCATTGTCCCTCCCCTGTTCCGAAGATAATCTCCCAGAGGCAGAAACTAGAGCTGAGCTAACCCTTGCAAAGGCTCACAGATTGCTCCAATTGAGTAAACTCCAACAGCCTGGATCAGACAAGAAACCTTTACTCCAACAGCCCTCTGGATCCAACTGAACAGAAGGACTGAGCAAACTTCTGTTGCAAGAATAAAGGTATCCATGGATCAGAGTCAGATGGAGGTAAAGGGGGGTTAAATGGAACAAAAAACCTCCTAGATAGGACCCAGAAAAGCACCTGTCAGACAATGCACAGAGAGAATTCTTCTCACAACTCTTTCCACATAATCTTCCATTAAGCTCCTGGAAGAGCAGTGGATATTAGAAGGGGACCTGGGTCTCTCCAAAAAGGGGGAGGGGACCCTGGAGGTAAGGTAACTGTCCACAGAAGGCGAGTACCTGGTCCTTGGCAAGGAAAAAAATAGCTCAAAGGAGTAGCTGGATCAATTGTCTTTCACTGGACCAGAAGAAAATCACGTCTGACCATTCTTCCTGCAGCTTTAGATCCAAGGTAGAGTCTGATACAATAACTTAGAATTTTCCCTATTAGGATACGATGGGAAGGTCAGATCTGAAGTCTTGGACTGTTCCAAAGCCTTGGAGAAGGAAGCAGGACTCTAGGAGACTTGGACGATTTAGATTTTGTTGGCAACATAGCTCCAGATAAAGCCTCTCAAGAAAGAGGAAGGAAGCAACCCCTTTAGAATTAGTTTAATTTTTACTTCAGAGCTGTAGGATTAAATGGATGACAAATAGCGCAGTCCTCTTATAGATGAACAGGATCAAAGCAGTATAGTGTTGGCATCAGAAAACAAAATTTTGTGTCCACACTTGACATTTTGAACCCAGCCAGGCCTCTGTCTCGTTTCCACTGTGGCAGAGAAAGTTTGAGGAACAACCAGATTTTTAAACACACCAGACAAAAATACATTTAATTTTTTGCAGAAAAATAAAAATACAGAAATTACCAACAAGGGTAATAAGACACTACAGAAAGTGTGGAAGTGGGAAAAACACTAACAATAATATTCAAGAATACAGGACTATACGGATAAGTAATAGAAAACTTATTTTACCTAGCAAAATGGACAAAGTGACACGATAAGGTAAGAGTATAAAGGACTAAGAATTTTAAAGATAAGTTGAGTTTCTTTAAACACACCTATCTGAACTCAACTTAACACCTCTCTGTGCAATGGCCACCATCTTTTGTGTAAAGTGGCGAAAGAGATCTTGGGTACTAGGGGTTGGTGCATTATGGGTAAGGGAGAAGCTACAGAGTTTTTGGTTGTCAAGCTTTAGCAAAGGCACAGATGAATCAGAGATGTGATCCAAATAGATCAGTTGTGGACAGAATGAAAATTGACCGACTGAAAAGTTATACACTCACCGTAACAGATCCATGTTGTCTGCTTTTGTCCAGTTCATCCTCTGGGGGTGTCTGATCCAAGAGGATCAGACCTCCTCCTAAGGTTCTCTGTGGCCAACTCCACACTCCTACCCATAATTCCCTCCTCAAGTACCACAGAGAGTTCAGACTTTTAAACCCAGATTCACTCCAATATCTGAAAAGGCTTCTAGGTGTCACAGCTGAGGAATATGTTACCACAGTAAGTTACAAATAGAAAACTTTAAACACAAAGTTTTAGGTGAGGTCTGTCCAGTCATCAGAAACAGTCAGTGACAATACTGAAGTGGGAAGGAGGAATGTTGAACCGCACAAAAATGACAACACTAATCTATTGTTATAGCACGTGCATAACTCCTGTCCGAGGTTGCCTAATTTCATCCAGTTCAGTTTTGGGGGCAAATGCCCAAGCTGTAACACACCAGGGCGGCATAAAGGAAGAACATTTCTGAGAATAGTAGAATAGAAGGAACGTGATCTGGACTGCATGTCCAATTCTGAACGAGATACAAAGCTGTGGACCATACTGCTGCTACACAAATGTTATCAAAACTCTTCACGAATGTGGTTTCATATAGAGTAGAAAATTCTAGTCATAAATAAAAGAAATGCAGTACAACAGCAATTTGTAAATTGTGACTTTAGATATGCATTTTCCCCATTTTTGCTTTAGAGAAAGGATACAGTTGATCTGACTTTGATATCCTTTGTTCAATGTAAACAGAATGTCAGCCATCTATGAACATCTTAATAGTAAGTATATATTCTTTTTTGACAACTTCAGGAAAAGGACCAGCAAATCAACTGACTGATTTCAGATTTACTTTGGATGTCATTTTTGGTAGGAAAGAGGAGTTGGTTCAAAAGGCCATTCTGTTCTTTATGAAAGACGAGACATGGCAGCAGTTGCAATTTAGAGATAAGTCCAGCAGATCCAATTGAAACAAGAAAAATGTTTTCAATGAGATACTTGGAAGTCCACTGAAGCTGCTGATCCCAAAGGGTTTTTGGGTCAAGGCTTGAAACTGAACAGTGATGTCCCATGAGGGAACTAAATCCCCAATTAGGGTTAGAGTAAAAAAGTACTCTAAGGTGGCTATGGAGATTAAGAGATGCTACAGAGGTATTATTCCCCTTGTGAAAATTTAATATGGTAGCCATTTGCACCTTGATAGTGGAGAAATTAAACATTTTCTGAACAGCTTTGACAAAGTTTAAAAACACGAGCAGAATAGGGATCTAATCATTTAAAGAAAGACTAAACAGAAATGTTTCCATTTTTACATTTTTGGCAGACAGATTTGAATGTGTGTTCCACCAAAGATAGCCCGGGATCTCTGGCTATTTTCATTCCTGGAGGTACCATGTGGTCAACTCAATATACTTTTATACCCTTGTAGAGGCAATCCAGACAGGTGACTCAGGAGATCTGATCTGGAATCAGAACACCCAAGGAGGGTGCATCAATTAAGACCAAAGAATGGGAACAAAGGTTGCCACAGCCAAAGCTGAAAATCTGTGTTGCTACCATCTGAAGAGACCTCATGAGGCAATAGAAATGACCTACTCAACTTGTCTACTAGAACATTTGATGTCACTAGGATATGCATTGATATCCTAAAAACTGACACATCCACGGTCATACTCACGGCCTCTCAGACAGTGTTCCTCTTTTTGATGTACCAGACTGTTGCCATGTTGTCAGTCTGAATGGACATCACACCCCCAAGAATCTTCAGATGCCTGCTGCACTAGGGCTGCTCATCTCCAAGATATTTATGCAAATTTTGGCTTTTAGGGGTTTATCAACTCCCTTTAGTCTTTCACTCAATGCCCCACCCTACAAGTAAGAGTCCATGGTTACTGTAGCCAGAGGGTTTGGTGGACAAAAGGTTCCTCCCATTACTGACAGAGGTTATCCAGCATTTAATAATCTCTGTAAAAACTTGCATTAAACTAATGTTGGCATGGAGGGAGTGAAGATTTTGCAACTATTGAAATGAAAGCACTGAAGATGGAGGAGTGTCAATATTCACCAAGGATATTCACACCATCAGGCTAGTTGGCCAACACAATGTGTCTGAAATTCTCCAAGTGCAACTAACACTAGGTAAGACTGCGATCCAAATTGTAGCTTGCTACAGATCCCCCACCATACCCCAAGATTCTCACTAAATCTTTCTAAACATACTGGAAAATATTAAGATAGAACCAAACACCCTAATACTGGGTGATTTTAACTACCCTGCCATTAACTGGGAAAACTACTCCTGTCCCAACACCTTTGCGCAACGGTTCTTGGAATTCATAAATTCCAATGCCCTGGATCAACTAATCCATAGACCCACCAGGGGCTCCAATATCCTAGACCTGGTCATTACCAACATGGGAAATCAATGCTCCATACCTATGGTCACCCCCTCATTAGTCAGGTCTGACCATAAGCTAATCACCCTTAACATCCACATCCCACCCCCCAGTAAAGAAACCACCATAAAAAAACTTCTCCAAAGCCAACTTCATGCTACTCAAGTCAGAAGTGACAAACTTCATGACACCCATGCAGACGGGAACTGAAAGTTCAACTGCTGAATCCTACACTAAGGCACTGTACGAGCACATCCACTCATGCATGAATCGTGCCATCCCAAATGGAACCAAAATGCTCTGATCCAAAAAAAGGAAGCCAATCTGGTGGTCCCCTGCCATAAACAAACTTTACAACAAAAGGAAGAAACTTTTGCAGAAAAGAGGAAAATCCCAGGATGCAAAAAACTCCCTTACTAGCCTCAGTAAGAAACTAAGATGCCTCAAAATCCTCCAAAGCTAGTTTTGCCAAAGATTCCAAAGACAACCACAAAGCATTCTATAACTATGTCAAGAAACTAAATGGCAATGCTCAGATCTGCTCTGAGGTAAAACAGAATGGAATCAAATATACTGATCTGAAGGATATTGCCAATATCCTGGCAGATCGATTCAGTGCCAACTTCACCCCCCTCTCACCCCCTAAATGGCCCATCTCAATACCGGAAGATTGCCAAATTCCAGTAATAACGGCCACACAGGTACAAAATGCATTCTCTAAAGCCAAGAATACGGCATCCATGGGACCAGATGACATCCCGGGCTGTGTACTACATGAACTACAATATGAACTGGCACCTCACCCAAGTGTCATGTTTAATCATAGCCTCACCTCAGGTTTCATGCCCACTGAGTGGTGCAGAGCTACAGTTATCCCAATCCACAAGGGGGGATCCACCGTGGATCCCGGAAACTACCGTCCCATCAGTCTGACAAGCCTTATCTGCAAGGCCATGGAGCGTATTATCATGGAACTTATAAACAAAGACATTGGCAACCTTCAAACACTGGACCCCACCCAGTTTGGGTTTGTGAAGGGCCGATCTTGTCTCCTGAACCTGATTGACTTCTTTGAATCAGTCTCCAGAGCCATGGACAAGGGTAAGGCGGTCCACACAGCCTATCTAGACCTTGCAAAGGCCTTTGACACCATCCCCCACTCTGGAATCATAGATAAACTTACTAAGCTGGGCATTAATCCCTATGTCACCCAATGGGTTGCTAAATGGCTTACTGATAGAACCCACACTGTAAAAGTAGCCGACTCCAAATCCAGCTCCAGATAAGTGACAAGTGGAGTACCTCAGGGTTCAGTCCTGGGGCCACTCTTGTTTGGCATCTACTTCTCTGAAGTACAGGTTAACACTAGGGGACTCTGGCTAACAAAGTTTGCAGATGACTGCAAACTGGGAGCCATTATTGAATCCCCAAATGATGTGGATACTCTACAAAAGGGCCTTACAGAAACAGATGCTTGGTGCCAGAGCCATGGGCTCAAGCTCAATGCCAAGAAAATAGAAGTTATGTCCTTACCACAACGTTCCATGTGGAGTGTTCATCTCGCCTTTGTTCTTACACATGGGTTCGGAGCCGAACCTTGGCTCCAAGTCGGCCGCTTGGCAAAGCTCTGCATCGAGAAGAAGCTCGAGACCAACCTCTCTCCCATTTACCTCAGATCTAGTTTGCAAACTATACCAGATCCCGGGGGGGTGAAACATACAAACATACATACTAAGGCGTAGCTGAAACAGCAGTAACAGCTGAGAGAATCAGAAGCGGGAGAACCAAATCAGACATCTAAACTGGACATTCTTCCTGACCCAAGGGTGGGAGGGTGGGAATGTAAGAACAAAGGAGAGATGAACACTCCACATGGAACGTTATGGTAAGGACATAACTTCTATATGTGAGAGTGTTCAATCTTGCCGTTTGTTCTTACACATGGGTAGCGTCCCTAGCTCCGTGACCCTGAGAGACTCACGGAAGAATGTTCCTGAGCACAGTGGAACCAAAGGTTGCCCTGTCCCTGGAAACCCTATCCACTTTGTAATGAGTGATGAACGTATGTGGTTTAGACAAAGTGGCAGCCGCACAAATATAGTGTCCAAAGGTAGGCGGGCCGCATGAGCCAGGGATGTAGATACTGATCTAGTAGAATGTCCTTTCGGTTTGATGGGTAAACTCTGCTCAGTAGCAGTATAAACAAAAGTAATATAGATAGCCATTTGGAAAGGGTACGCTTCATCACTGCCATGCCCTTTCTGCTGTCCGCAAAGGCTATAAAGAGTTGTGATCCTTTGTTCTATCCAAGTAGAATCTGAGTTGTCTATGAACATCCAACTTGTTTAACATATATTCCAGCTTATTGGAATGGTTCTTGAAAAATGTGGGGAGCTCAATGGACTGATTAATGTTATTGACTGAACAAACCTTGGGCAGAAAGGACGGATTGGTGCGAAGGGATACCCTATCAGGGTGAAAAAGATCAAATATGGGTGTTTAATGGAAAGAGCTTGAAGTTCTGATACTCGTCTGGCTGAAGTGATAGCTACTAGAAAGAGTTTTCCATGACAAGAACTTCAAAGAACAGGAAGAGCCTGGTTCAAAGGGTGGTAGCATTAGTTGTGATAACAGGAGGTTCAGATTCCATGGTGCTGTAGGAAACCTAACTGGTGGCCTAATATGAAAAGACCCTTTTAGAAAAGCTTTACAAAGCCTATGAGCCATAATAGGCGCTCCATTTTCTCCTACATGAAAGTTTGAAATAGCAACCAACTGAACCCTCAAGGTGGCAGAAGAAGCTCCTTGGTGAAATAGCACGGATAGAAACTCTAAGACTTTGTTTAGTGGGGCTATTAAGGGATCCAACTGTTGCGTAGTTGCCCAGTACACAAAACGCTTCCACTTACTAGTGTAAATCTTTGTAGTGGAAGCTTTATGAGAAGCTACTAGAATATTTTGAACCGCAGGAGAAAGAAGATCAGACCTGGCTAAGAAGGGAAGCAGAGCAGCCAAGCTGCTAGTCTGAGGGACAGGAGCGACGGGTGGGGAGCCCCTGACGAGTGAGTCAGTAGATCCGGCTCCGGGTCCAGGATCCAGGGTTCCCGTATTTGGTGTGCTTGAAGAAAGGGAAACCAAATTTGATGAGGCCAGAATGAGGCAATGAGAATTACAGTCCTCTCCAGGTTCTTGGCTTTCTGCAGAAATCTTGGAATCAGAGGTATAGGAGGGAAGGCGTACAGGAGACCCAGGGGCCAATCGTGAATCAGAGCGTCCCTGGGGACTTCCCCTGGCGGAGGCAATAGGGCGAAGTAGCTTCTGCATTTGGCGTTCATTGGAGACTCAAACAGATCGCAGCAAGGCTGGCCCCACTTGCAGAATATCATGTCCGCTATTGTCTGTTTGAGGAACCACTCGTGAGGTAACAGGATGGCTCTGCTCAACCTGTCCGCTATGACATTGGATAACCCCGGGATGTGCGTTGCTATCAGAAAGCGACCCGTGGACTCTGCCCATTGCCAAATTCTCATGGCCTCTGCACAACTGGTAAGATTTGGTTCCCCCTTGCTTGTTTATGTACCAGACTACGGACATGTTGTCCGTTTGAACTGCAATGGTCCCTAGAGGTAGAAGGGGAGAAAAGTGTTGCAACGCCAGAAACACTGCCCTCATCTCCAGAACATTGACGTGCAGGTTGTACTCTAGATTGGTCCATTCGCCTTGGACTGTCTGTCCCTGAAAGATGCCCCCCCAACCTATCAGGGAAGCGTCCGTGGTCACCGTAGCTGTCTGAGTGGGTAGCACAAACAGTCGGCCGCCGGAAAGATTGCAATTATGTAGCCACCAAGACAGGTGCGATTTGCAGATGTTTGTGATGTGAATTTCGTGCGTCAGCGGTAACTGTTGGAACGACCATTGTGCGAATAGCAGCCACGGAAGAACTCTCATGTGCAGTCTTCCCAAAGGTATCGCAATGAGGGAAGCTGCCATGAGACCCAAAACTTTCAGAACCAGTTTGGCCGGGGATTTCTTGGACAACAGGAGAAGAGATATGTGATATTGTAGAGGCTATTCTTTCTGAGGGAAGCCTTAGAATCAAGCAACGGGTATCCAAATCTGCTCCTATGAATGAGATATGCTGTGATGGCTGTAATGCAGATTATTCAAAATTTATGGAAATTCCGAGATTAACACAAAGTTCGAGTGTGTAATCCCTGGCCTGAATCAGTCGACGCTCTGTGGTGGCAGTAAGGAGCCAGTCATTTAGATACGGAAACACCTGGAATCCTAGGCGTCTCAAGTGAGACGCTACCACTGCCATGCATTTGGTGAAAACCCTGGGGGCAGAGGTTAGACCAAAGGGCAGGGCCCGAAACTGAAAGTGACTGGCTCCCAGCCAGAAGCGCAAGTGATCCCTGGACGCTCTGGCCATTTTGATGTGGTAGTACGCATCCTTGAGATCTATTGAGCACATCCAGTCGTCCTTCTGTAAGAATGGAAGGATCGATTGAAGCGTGACCATCCGGAACTTTTCTTTCTTGATGAAGGTATTGAGCTTGCTTAGGTCCAGAATTGGCCTCCAGTCCCCTGTCTTTTTTGGAACTAAAGAACCTTGAGTAAGTTCCGAATCCTCTTTGGTCCGCCGGGACTGGTTGGATGACTTTTCTAGCAGCCTTGAAATTTCTATAGCTGCAGGATCTCGCAGATGGGGCGGTACATCTGGGAGTCTTTTTTGCGGTAATGGGGGAAACAGAAATGGAATTCTGTAACCTCTAGTAATAATGCTTTTTACCCATTTGTCTCAGGTAAGACTTTGCCAGGCCTGAGGGTATAAAGCTAAGCGACCCCCGACTGCCTCCAGAGCAGGACAGTCGGGCCTCCTCTCAGAAGTGCTGGAAAGGCTTCCCAGGGAGCGTATCCCTGTCACCTTGGTTTTGCGGACCCCCTCTGCCGCCAGGGCGACGTCTTCCACTTCTGCCCCCCCCCCCTCTGCCTCTGGAGGGGGCATCACCCTGTGTGCCTGGGAAAGAGCCTTGGGGTTTTCGAAGCCACATTTTTCCACCTCATTGCCCTTTGGGGTACGGTCTGGATGGGGTGGAAAAACAGACTCCGACAGCAGACAGAGTCTTTCCCTCTTGCTCACACCGGGTAAGGGTCTCCTTTACTTTGGGGCCAAAGGAACATAAGCACATCCAGGATGGTCTACAAAGAGCAATCGCTGAAGTGCCGCAGCCCTACTCGATCCTTCGGCTGCAGACGAAATGAGCCTCATAGACGAGTTCACAATTGATGTAAGGGTATTGAGCTGTGCTGTAACTTTATCCACGACAGCAGCATCTGTAGTACCCTGGAGGGTATCTCCCAACTCTGACTAGATCCCTCTGTAAACGTGTAAAATGTGTCAAGTAGTTCAACGATCGCATGGAAAAAGCCGCTGAACTAAAAATGCGCTTCCCATACCTGTCCATGGTCCTAGAATCTGTTAGGCGGATGGACAGATGAGGAAGATTCAGACATCTCCTTTTTAGTGGCAACTGCCACCACCATATCGTCCACTGGAACTCCCTTTGTGAGATAAGCCTTGTCTTGAGGGGCCGTAATGTATTTATTAGGCTTTCTAGGGACTGGCTCCACTGTCAGGTGTCTCCCACACCCTTCGAGCAATCAAATCCATCAACTCATCGAAGGGCGGAGTGACCCAGGAGGAAGAAGGGCGAGCACCGAATGCCTTCAGCAAGACTGACTCATCCTCAGAAGGGGGTAGGGCTTGCCAATCACCTCTCTGTTTCAGGATCTCCAGGATGTCAGAAAAGGAGACATCCTCAGAGGGTGATTTTGGGGACCCTTCTGACTCATCCAAGTCAGTGTCCGATGTTAAGGATTCTTGTGGAGAATCCAAGTGTCTCCTCTTACACAATCTTTTCCTCTGAACTTCCAAGGGGGGGGGTCATCCGATGAAGCCTCCGAGGAAGAAGGGGCTCCCTCTGGGAGCGGCTGAGACACTGGTGCTAGACGCTTTGAAGTAGCCATGGGTGCAGAGGAGGATAACGGGCCTTTATGGGAAGGAGAGGCTGTCTCTGCTGAAGTGGTTGTCTGAGTCGACAACACCTTCCTCATAAGGTCGAAGGCCCCCGGGTCCAGAGTCGAGGAATCCCCCGGTTCCGAAGAAGGCGGAGGGATCCCCGAGACGGGGACCGAGGGCATCGACCCCGAGGACAGAGCCGAATCTATCCGTGCAGAGGCACCGAGAGGGAGAGTCGGAACCGAAACATCGGTTTGACTCTCGGTCGCGATTCCGGAAATGGATCCGTCGGAGTAGAGGTGAACGGTGCCGACCGAGAGAAAGACTGATCCGGCACCAAGGGCTCCACGATCATCAGATCAGCCTCTCCCGGCTCCGAAGGCTGAATAGGCCTCGGAGGAGGAACAGATGGAGATAAGGGAAGGCCTTTGAGTCTCGACACCAACTGGGAGGAGACTGAGATGAGTTTGGACAAGGCCGTATTCTCCATTAACTTCTGCACCACACGATCTACATCGGAGTCAGAGAGGGGTCTGGAAGAACGGGTCGAAGGAATCGAAGACGGAGCCGACCTCAAAAGCACAGGAGGTGGAAACTCCATCATCGGTTCCAAGACTCGAGGCTCGGTGACAGACAGAAGTTCGACAGAAGTTCGACACTCGGCCCCGAAGTCTGTGGAACTGGTGAACGAACTTTAAAAGAAGAGCTCGGAGCCGATGACATGGGCTCTGACGTCTTCGACTCCGAGGATTTAGATGCCTGGTCTGATTTATCAAGAGCCTCTTGAAAGGTAGGTTTCAAAAGGCCTCTGTCCATGAGCTTCCTGCGCCTATCTGTCATGACCCTTCCACTGAAAGAATGACAAATGGAACAGTCTTCTTGCAGATGGAGAGGGCCAAGACAGTAGACGCAGGAGCTATGGTTATCCGTGACAGACATTTTCTGTCCACATTGGCACCTTTTGAACCCTGACTTTGCTTTCTCAGACATTATCAAAGATAAACAGTCAAATCCAGTAATGTTTTATATATATATATATATATATATATATATATATATATATATATATAAATAAATATATATATATAAATATATATATATATATATATATATATATATATATATATAAATATATATATATATATATATATATATATATATATATATACACACACACACACACATACACAGTCCTGTTAAAAGACAGTCACAGCCAAAAAACACTAAGGATGGTACCACAAGTAATAGTGTTTTAGTCAAATCCAGTAAGTGGGTGGGGTAGGCCCCGAGGGAAACTAACTCTATATACTTTATTTATATATATATATACACACACATACATACACACACTAATATATATGTAAGGTCAAGAAACCCTCGACACACACACACACACACACACACACACACACACACACACACACACACACACACACACACACACACACACACACACACACACACACACACACACACACACACACACACACACACACACACACACACACACACAAGGTCTCAAATTAAAATAGAAGAATTTTCTAAGTAATCCTAGAAAAAAAAGGGATATCTTATCTGCCAGTTGGTCTGAGCTCATGGAAAATTATGCGAACGTTGCAGCGGCAAACTAGATCTGAGGTAAAGGCAGAGGGAATTGTGGGAGAGAGGTTGGTCTCGAGCTTCTTCTCGATGCAGAGCTTTGCCAAGCGGCCGACTCGGAGCCGAGGTTCGGCTCCGAACCCATGTGTAAGAACAAACGGCGAGATTGAACACTCACATTGTATTGTTATCCCCTTTGGGAAAAAACATGTATCCATGAATTACCATATAGGTGGCAGTACACTAAACACAGAACGTGTGATAAGAGACTTAGGGACACAGGTGGACAGTGGTCTCACCTTCGATAACCACATCGCCACAACAGTCAGGAAATCCTTCTATGTGGCACACCTCATCACGAAGGGCTTTTCATCCAGAAAAAAGGAGGTCATTGTCCCACTGTACTCATCCCTCACTAGACCCATTATAGAATACAACGCCCCATTTGGTATGTACCTCTCAAGACATCTGCAACAACTGGAAAGGCCTCAGAAATACCTCACTAAAAGAATCACAGGCCTAAAGCAGATGCCCTATGCTGACCGCCTTAAACTCTAGCTATACTCTGTTGCATATAGTCTACTCAGAGGCAATCGCTGCTCAACATACAAGGCCATGTCAAACCCAGAGCTGTTGGACATGCTACACTTAAAGAAATCCCAATCCCTCAGAGCTACATGCTCCACGGATCTAAACCTTGTCATCACAATAAACAAAACATGCTGGAGGGATATGTTCCTGACCCAGAGACTTCCCAGACTCTGGAATAGATTGCCCACACATGTCAAGCAGAGTGCCTCTTTGGACCTTTTCAAGAGGAACCTTGACGATTGGATGGGAGAAAGGAAATTCACCCCAGGGATCACGTCAGTCGCCCTGCTAAACAGAGGTCCAGGAAGGTAAATAATGTGGGAAGAAGTAGCCAGGGAATTGTTATGGCTAGGCTTGTATAGGCCCTAGGACTGATAGCCTAGTACCAACCTATGAACCTGTAAGTGTCCACTGTAGTACTCTTGTATTTACCTTGCCAGGGGAACTAGTGTTAAAGGTAGAGACCATCAAACTTGCTTGAAGAGCAAGCTGCTGAATGACCAGAGGGGCAACTAGGTGTAAGGATAGTACTCTAGTGTCTAGAAGTTTGGCAATTTGATGGACCCTATTGATGTGACATCTGATAAACTGAGTGGGAGACTGTTGGCTTTTGGACTGAATCCCCAATAACTGTGAGGTGGAGCAACAGGTCCTGACGTTTTACTAGTAGATCCCTGGAAGAAGAGTAAGGTACTAATCCCTTGCAGTTGAAGATGAGCTGCGAACAGTGCCTTAACTTTTGAACACCCAAAGGGCTGTGGTGAGACGGGCAGTGCTCTAAACTGTAAAGGATTGGCTCTTATTTGGAAACTTTTTTTTTTTTTTTTTAAGAGCAAATCCAGCCATCCTTCCTCAATAGAGGCAATACGGGCTGTACCATGACCATCTGGAACTTTCTTATGAGCCGAGATAGCAGAGATCTGAAAATTCAGCCCAAGCTCCCCTGTCTTTTTTGGGACTAAAAGAAGCTGGAATAGACTCCTAATCCTAATTGATCTAGGGAGACCTGCTGGATGCAACTTGGAAACCTCTGTTGCTGCAGATTTCAGCTGACTGGGTAGAACGTGAGAAATCTTGTTTCTTCTTTGGAAGACAAGAAAAGGGAATGGTATAACCTCTGATGATTAACCCTACCATCCAGGAACCAGTCATAATATAATGCTAGGTTCATAGGTTGGTACTAGGCCATCGGTCCTAGGGCCTATACAAGCCAAGCCATAACAATTCCCTGGATATTTCTTCCCACAATATTTACTTCCCTGGACCCCTGTCAAGCAAGGTGACTGATGTGATCCCTGGGGTAAATTTCCCATCTCCCATCCAATCGTCAAGGTTCCTTTTGAAGAGGGCCAAGGAGGTGCTCTGCTTGACATGTATGGTCAGTCTATTCCAGAGTATGGGGAGTCTCTGGGTCAGGAACCTATCCCTCCAGCATGTTTTGTTAATAGTGATGACAAGGTTTAGATCCCTGGAGCGTGAGGCTCTGAGGGATTGGGATTTCTTTGTCCAACAGCTCAGGGTTTGACATGGCCTTGTATGTTAAGCAGAGATCGCCTATGAATAGACTATGTCACAGAGTATAGCTGGAGTTCAGACCGTCAGCATAGGGCATCTGCTTTAGGCCTGTGATTCTTTTAGTGAGGTATTTCTGCGGCCTTTCCAGCTGTTGCAGATGTCTTGAGGTACATACCAAACAGGGCGTTGTACTCTATGATTGGCCTAATGAGGGATGAGTACAATGGGACAATAACCTCCTTTTTTTCTGGATGAAAAGCCCTTAGTGATTAGGTGCAGCACATAGGATTTCCCAACTGTTGTGGCGATGTGGTTACCGAAGGCCAGACCACTGTCCACCTGTGTCCCCAAGTCCCTCACACTGTTTAGTGTACTGCCACCTATGTGGTAATTTATGGGTACATATACATTTCTTGGCATTAAGCTTGAGCCCATGGCTCTGGCATCAAGCATCTGTTTCTGTAAGGCCCTTTTGTAGAATATCCACATCATTTGGGGATTCAATAATGGCTCCCAGTTTGCAGTCATCTGCAACCTTTGTTAGCCAGAGTCCCTTAGTGTTGGGCCTGTACTTCAGAGAGGTAGATGCCAAACAAGAGAGGCCCCAGGACTGAATCCCGAGATACTCCCCACTTGTCTGGAGCTGCATTTTGAGTCAACTACTTTTACAGTCTGGGTTCGGTCAGTAAGCCAGTTGTCAACCCATCGAGTGACGTAGGGATTTATGCCCAGCTTAGTAAGTTTATCTATGATTCCAGAGTGAGGGGATGGTGTCGAAGGCCTTGGCGAGGTCCAGATAGGCTGTGTGGACCACCTTACCCTTGTCCACAGCTCTGGAGACTGATTCGAAGTTAATCAGGTTCAGGAAACAAGATCGGCCCTTCACGAACCCAAACTAGGTGGAGTCCAGTGTTTGAAGGTCGCCAAAGTCTTTGTTTATAAGTTCCATGATTATGCGTTCCATGCCCTTGCAGATCAGGCTCATCAGACTGATGGGACAGTAGTTCCCAGGATTCAAGGTGGATCCCCCCCCTTGTGGAGTGGGATAACTGTAGCTGTGCGTCAGTCAGTGGGCACAAAGCCTGAGGTGAGGCTATGATTAAACATAACACCTAGGTGGGTGCCAGTTCATTTTGTAGTTCATGCAGTACACAGCCCGGGGATGTCATCTGGTCCCATCGATGCTGTACTAGCTTTGGAGAGTGCAATTTCTACCTGTGTGGCCGTGATCACCGGAATTTGGCAATGTTTTGGTATTGAGATTTGGTATTTAAGGGTTGAGGGGGGGTGAAGTTGGCACAATTGATCTGCCAGGATACTGGCAATATCCTTGGGATCAGTATATTTAATACCATTCTGTTGTAGCTCAGAGCATATCTGAGCGTTGCCGTTTAGATTCTTGACATAACTATAGAATGCCTTGTGGTGGTCTTTGGAATCTTTGGCAATTTTATTTTCGTAATCAGCTTTGGAGGATTTCAATCTCAGCTTCTTACGGAGGCTGTAAGGGAGTTTTTTGCATCCTGGGATTTTCCTCGTTTCTGCAACAGTTTCTTTCTTCTGTTGTATAGTTTGTTTATGGCAGGGGGCCACCAGCTTGGCTTCCTTTTTTTTTGGAGAAGAGAGTCATTTCTCTTTGGGATGGCACGATTCATGCACGAGTGGATGTGCTCATACAGTGCCTTAGTGTAGGATTCAGCAGTCAAACTTTCAGCTCCCTTCTGCATGGGTGTTATGAAGTTAGTCACTTCTGACTTGAGTAGCATAAAGTTGGCTTTGGAGTAGTTTTTTACGGAGGTTTCCTTACTGGGAGGTGGGGGTGGGATGTGGATGTCAAGGGTGATTTACTTATGGTCAGACCTGACCAATGAGGGGTGAACAGTGGTGTGGAGCATCTATCTCCCATGTTGGTAATGACCAGGTCTAGGATATTGGAGCCCCTGGTGGGACAATGGATTAGTTGACCCAGGGTGTTGGAATTTATGAATTCCAAGAACCGTTGGGAAAAGGTGTTCAGGGTAGTTGAAATCACCCAGTATTAGAGTGTTTGGTTGTATCTTAATATTTTCCAGTACGTTTAGAAAGGTGTAGTGAGAATCTTGGGGCATGGTGGGGGATCTGTAGCAAGCTACAATTTGCATTGCAGTCTTACCTAGTAACCATTCAGGAGCACTGGTAAGGTCTTTCAGTAAAAGGATCACTAAAACCCTGGACTGTCCTGGTGACAACCCTGTAATTTTCTAAACCACAACTTGTCACCCCTTTTAGTGACTAAAAAGGTCCTATGAGGTGGAAAAGCAGCTTGAATTTTACCATGTTCCTAGACATGGTCCCTAGCTTTTGGTAAAAAAAAACTGGAACCATCTAAAAGGGGCATTAATGAAGGACATGTTAAAGCTTTTCCACAATCATCAGAAACTAATCCAGGCATGATATAACATAGTACAACCAGAGCATCATTACCATCAGCTGCATTGGAAAACACATGGCTACATTAGGCAGACTGCAGGGTAGATTACTGGAGTCCACATTCTTTTGAACATTCAATGGGAAGCTACCTGTGAGGGACTTGGCAACTTTGGTCAGGTCCCTCTAAAATTCTCTATGTGCAAGGTAGTTCAGTGTTCTGAAATAGGAAGATCACTGAAGCATATGTCTGTCTGTTTCCCCACTCTATCAAGTGCCCCTGACTGCTTGTAAAAGGAAGGAGGGGTGAACAGAAGAACCAACAGTTTCTTTTTTGTGGCTGCTGCTAATACCATGTCATCGAATAGCTGAACTTTGCTACAGTGCTTTTTGTCCTTTGCAGCTACTAAAATCCCATCTGGTTATCTGGTTTCCTGGATACAGGTTCCACTGCATTAGGTTCCTTTACACCCACTGCACTACAAGGTCATAGGCAGATGGCACCACCCAGGACACAGAACAGCCCACACCAAAAGCCTAAAGGAACATCTGGCGAAGGAGTTTCAGTGGACCAATCCCCTTGCCGCTTTATAAATTCTAGAATGTTAAAGGCAATGGCTTCTAAAGGTGACCTAGGGGAACATTCACCTTCATCCAGATGTGCTTTCTGCAAGACCTGTTAAGTGCTTCTGCTTGGAAATGTTTTTTTTTTTTTTAGGACCTTGTCTCACAGGAATCTCAGAAAACTGATCCTAAATCAGAGAACAAGAGGAAAGTACCCTCTAACCCTAAAGGTACTGACTGATCTGACTGAACACAGCAAGTTATAGGATCCAATGGGAGGTGGAACAGATCCCAACTCAACGGCAGCACCTGACTCCTTCGGCCCAGTCAAAGCCACTTCAAAAGCCTCAAAGGCAGACATCACGATAGGAGGGACATTTCTTCAGCTCCAAATCAGAGGATGCAGGAGCTATTCCAGCCTCAAACTCTAAGCCATCAAGAACAGAAGCAGAGAGGCAAAGATGGCTCTGAAAAACTTCAGAGTTTACTCCACCTCCAAGACTCCAGTGCGAGACATGTGAAGACTGCCAGCCTAGCTAGCTAGAATTTTGTAGATAAGTCTGTCATTTGTACATATTAATGTAAGCCACATGCTTGTTCTCTTAAATGTGAAGAGACCATATTGGATGTTGAACTGAAAAAAATGTAACATTGCACTTTGCTGTAAGAAAGCTGATAAGTCAAGTATTGTGAAATTCTTTGATCTAAAACTCAGATGTCCAGAGAGGCATTCTGCCTATTGTTTTGAGGCCAAAGTTAATAGAAGAATTTAAATGCATGATTTATTTTATTGTTCTGGTTTCCTGACCAGCTGCAAGATCAAAAGGGCCATTAACCTTTGGAGTTAGTTAGCCTTGGAACCAGAAAGAAATGATGTAATCTGAAACTCAGTGGTACTGCATTATCAACTTGAGAAAAAGAATGAGAGCATTTTGATCATTTGTCTTGGGAACATTCAACTCGCCAGCACTCTGCCTGTGTTCTATATGCAAATTTATTTTAGAACCGTGTTTTCTCTTAGATATAGCTAGGAACTAGAAAGAATAGATTCGTTCTTTTCTGTACTGATGGCAGAACTTTTCTACTGTATTAATTTTATTTTAAGTATTTATCTGTGATCTCTGAACTTTTGACTAGCACTGTGAAGAAAGTATTGTCTTATGTTTTTATTATTTTATTAAATATTTTAAACCTTTCAATTATGGCTGTTTTGTGTAAAGATAATTTAAGCTCTACAGTACATTGCATGTATATAGTGATACTGGCCAAACCACTCCAATAAGCCTTGACTGTTCAGTTATACTTACCATTTGGATAATAATATTGCACAGTATAACTGGACACCCTTTCATAAGGGCCTTTTAGTAGCTGATAAATATTAGTGGGTGGTGGCAAGTGGTACCACCGTATAGTGTGGGTAAAAGGGGCACAGCTGGAGAACCTGTTACAGCCTTCCCCAGGAGTGTCTGTGCGGTGGTATACAACTCATCTCAAAAGTGTGCGTCAACTACTTGGGCAGGGACACTGAGCACTGTCTAGACAAAGAGGGTGCTGGAGGTAAAGTTTAGCTTGCCCACGAGGCTGAGATCTGGAACCTACTGCTGTGATCTCAGCCGCGTGGGGTTATAGCTGTCTTTTTGTATACTTGAGAAATGAATTAGAAGTTATGTACCTACCATAACGTTCCAGGTTAGTTGGCTTCTTCTCGTCTTCTTTCTTGCTGGATGGATTCGGAGCCGAACCTTGGCTCCGACTCGGCCACTCGAAAAGCTTCAGAGCTAGTTCCACCGGCTCGAGGCTCCCCTATATCCCACAATGCTAGGCGGTAACTCCTCAGATCTCGTTTGTAAGCTAGGCCCAGCTAGGAAAATTCCATAATATGGAAAAAAAAAAGGATAACCCACCTCTATATGCTGACTGAAAGGTGTCCTAAACCTGACTGAGGAAATATATATATATATACATATATACACACACACATATATATATATATATATATATATACACATATATATATATATATATATATACATACATATATATACATACATATATATACATACATATACATACATATATATACACACATACATATATACATATATACACACATATACACACATACATACACATATACACACATACATACATATACACACATACACACACACACACACATACACACACACACACATACATATACACACATACATACATATACACACATACATACATATACACACATACATACATATACACACATACATACATATACACACATACATACATATACACACATACATACATATACACACATACATATATATACACACATATATATATACACACATACATATATATACACACATACATATATATATATATATATATATATATATATATATATATATATATATATATATATATATATATATATATATATATATATATATATATATATATATATATATATATATATATATATATAGAGGTGGTAGAAAGGATAAAGGTCACAAAACTCCTCTAGGTCTGTCCAGGCTAGGGGGAAGGAGGGTGGGACGCAAGAAAGAAGGCGAGAAGACAACTAACATGGAACTTTATGGTAGGTACATAACTTCTAAATGTTAAGTTGTCTATCTCACCTTCATTCTTGCTGGATGGGACCGCATCCCTAGCACCTTGTCCCGGGTGGCCTATCGGTACAGACTCTGAGTACAGTGGAACCAAAGTTGGCTCGGTCTCTAGAGGCTAAGTCCAACTTATAATGAGAAATGAAGGTATGGGGAGAAGCCCAAGTAGCTGCAGCACAAATCGAATCAATAGGCAGTCTTGTCTTGGAAAGCTATAGATGTAGCTAAAGCTCTAGTTGAATGAGCCCTGGGTTTGGTTGGCAACTGCTGATGTCTGATCTCATACACAAAGGTAATCAATGAAGTAAGCCATCGAGAAAGAGATACCTTAGAAACTGGAAGGCCCATTCTGCCTTCTGCATAGGAAACAAACGGTTGATCAGACTTCCTAAATTGTTTGGTCCTGTCTAAATAGTACCTAAATTGGCGATGAACGTCTAACCAATGTAATTTTTGTTCTGATCTGTTCGAATAATTAGGAACCTTGATGGTAGGAGACGAACCTGAGTGGAAAAGTTCGGCTAGAAAATCTAGAACTGATTGAATGGAAGCAGTGAAAGGATCTATATCCTTTGAATGCGCCCAATAGGAAAAACGTTTCCACTTACTATGATAAATCTTCCGAGTGGAAGATTTATGAGAGGCTATTAAAATATCTCTAACTGAGTGAGATATTAGAGGAAGCCTGGCTAGAGATGGAATTGGAGAAGTTCAGAGAAGGGAGGGAGCAGTGCAACTGACCCGACTGATGGGTCAAGAGGTCTGGAACTGGGTCCAGTTGCCAGGGGTGCTCCAACAGATAACGGTGAAGAAATGGGGACCAAACCTGTCGAGGCCAGTAAGGGGCAATGAGGATCATGGAAGCTTTCTGAGCGATGGTTTTCTGTATTAGTTGAGATATCAGTGGAAAGGGAGGAAAAGCATACAGAAGTCCCCGGGGCCAATCGTGGACTAGAGTGTCTCTGCTGGGATGGCCTGGTTGGGGAAAGAGGGTGAAATAATTGTCGCACTTGCTGTTTTGGGGAGTAGCGAAAAGGTCGCAGCAAGGTCGGCCCCACTTTCGAAAGACTTTGTCCAACACTGAATTCTTCAGAAACCACTTGTGAGGCATGAGAATAGCTCTGCTCAATTTGTCCGCAATCACACTGGACTTCCTGGGAACGTGCGTTGCTAACAGAAACCGCTGAGAAGAAATCGCCCATTGCCACAGTCTGAGTGCCTCTCTACATAGGGGGTAGGATCTGGTTCCGCCTTGTTTGTTGATGTACCACACTACAGACATATTGTCTGTCTGAATTGCTATAGTTCCTTTGGGAAGAGAGTCTTGTAGGGCTTGCAACGCTAGAAGCACTGCTCTCATCTCTAGGACATTTATGTGCAAGTGGCGTTCGAAAGGTTGCCATATGCCCTGGACCGTCCTGCCCTGGTAATGCCCCCCCCCACCCGATCAGGGAGGCGTCCGTTGTCAGTGTAGCAACCGGAGGGGGAGGAACAAAGGGTCTTCCTAGGAAGAGCTGGGGGGATGTGATCCACCAAGAAAGATGATTCCTGCACGATTGTGTTATCGCAATGGAATGGGACACTGGAAGTTGTTGGTACGACCATTGTGTGAAGAGCATCCATTGTAATATTCTCATGTGGAATCTGGCTAAAGGAAGGAGAGGGATAGCAGCCGCCATTATCCCCAAGACCTTCAGGATCAGTCTGACTGATTTTGTTGCTCTGCAAGACGAGAGAGACTTGTCTGTGTATGTCTGCTATTCTCTGCTCAGAGTCTGGCTGACATGCTGACTGTGTCTAGATTTGTGCCTATGAAGGTAATAACACGACAAGGCGACAAGACAGACTTTTCGTAATTTATTGAAATGCCTAGTGTTTGACATGTGTGAAAGGTATAGTCTCTGGCAAGAAGCAGAAGATGCTTGGTGGGGGCTGTAAGGAGCCAGTCTAAATACGGAAACACTTGGAATCCTTGACGTCTCAGATGAGAGGCGACCACTGCCATGCATTTGGTAAACACTCGGTAGTGGACTCACTGTAGTGAGTCCAACGGGCAGGGCCCTGAATTGGAAATGACTGGTTCCTAGCCTGAAGCGGAGGAATCTCCTGGAGCGTCGGCTCATTCTGATGTGATAGTACGCATCCTGGAGATCTAGAGAGCACATCCAGTTGTCCCGCCCCAAAAGGGGTAGAATGGACTGCAGCGTGACCATCCGAAATTTTGTTTTCTTGACAGACTTGTTCAAGTTGCTGAGATCCAAAATGGGTTTCCAGTCCCCTGTTTTCTTTGGAACCAAAAAGAATTTGGAGTAGATTCCGGACCCTTGTTGGTCTGCTGGAACTGGTTGAATGGCTCTTTTTGAAAGCATCTTTGATATTTCTAGCGCTGCTTGCTCCCTTTGACTGGGTGGAACGTCTGGAAGGGATTTTTTTGATTGCTTTGGAATGCGAAAGAAAGAATGGGATTGTGTAGCCTTCGGAAATGATAGACTGTACCCACTTGACTTGAGTTAGGGATAGCCAGGCTTCTGGGTACAGAGATAATCTTCCACCGACTGCCTCCGAAGGTGGATAGCCGGGCAACACCTCAGGGATGCTGAAAAGGGCTTGTCGGAGAATGTTTCTCGACTGCCCTGATTCTGCGGGCCCCCTCTGCCCCTAGGACGGCGTCTACCATTATTGTTCCTCCCTCTGCCTCTAGAGGGGAACCGACTCTGTGCATCAGGCAAAGCTCCTTGAGATTGTTTGCGGAACCACATCTTTCCCCCCTTCTGGCCTTTGGGGTAAGGCCTAGATGGAGTAGAAAAACGGACTCCCACGGTAGAGAGAGTCTTGCCTTCAGTCTCGCACCTAGTCAGGGTTTCCTTCACTCGAGGACCAAAGGGGGATGATCCATCAAACGGGGAGTTAGTGAAGGACGCCTTGAAAGGGTCCGCAAAATTACATAGCCGCATCCAGGCGTGCCGACGTAAGGCCACACCTATACCTGCCGCTCTACTCGCTCCATCCGCCGCATACGAAAGGAGGCGCATGGAGGAGTTAACTATTGAGTTGAGGGTAGCCAGCTGAGAGTTCATCCTATCCTGAAAACCCGCAGCTGTTGGATCCTTTAACATTTCACTCGCTTCCTTAATCAAATCTCTCTGGAGACGAGTGAAATGACACACAGGTAGTTCAGCGAGCGCATAGAAAAGGTCGCCGACGAGAACATCCGCTTCCCATACCTGTCCATAGTCCTAGACTCCTTGTTAGGAGGATGGACAGGTACTGAAGGATCAAGCTAGCTCCTTGGTGGCTGCATCCACAGAGACGCCTTTGGTCAAGAATTCTTTGTCCTTGGGGGCAGTGATAAACTTTGAAGGTCTCCTGGGGGTGGGGTCCACAGAGTCAGGAGCCGTACAGGCCTTCGCCACCACCTGCATAAGGGGGTTAAAAGGAGGGGACACCCAGGAGGTGGAAGGGCGAGAGCCAAATGCCTCAAGATACACCAATTCATCCTCTGAAGGGTTGAGGGCTGGCCAATTCCCCCTCTGTTTTAAGATCTCGAGGATGTCTGCAAAAGAGACATCTTCAGAGGGGGAACGAGGGGAACCTTCAGAATCCTCTAAATTGGTGTCAGAGGTGACAGACTCAGGGGAGTCTATGTGCTTCCTCTTGCACTGCCTCTTCCTAGGAGGCTCTCCTACCGGGTCAGTAGAGGCCTCGGAAGAGGAGGAGATCCCCACAGGGGATACTTGAGGAGCTGGCTCTCTACGATCCGGGAGGAGGGAGTGAGCAGAAATCACCGGAGGCACCATGGAGGGAGGGGCAGATGGAGCAGACTGTGGGGTTGAACCAGGTTCCAACACGCTCCTCATTACCTCGAAAGCACCCCTGTAAGGCAGAAACAAAGGTCTCCGCTCTGAAAAGCCGGAACCCCCCCCCCCC
The DNA here is from genome assembly GCF_019279795.1 of Protopterus annectens. Classification (NCBI taxonomy): domain Eukaryota; kingdom Metazoa; phylum Chordata; order Ceratodontiformes; family Protopteridae; genus Protopterus; species Protopterus annectens. The sequence goes on along the minus strand of NC_056737.1, from coordinate 870,046,329 downwards.
CCAGCACAGACAGTGATAGTTCCGAGGCCGATGTCGGAGCCAAACTCACCAGCGCCGAAGCACCGAGAGGGAGAGTGGGGTCGGACAAGTGTCTGATGCCACTCGCCCCCTTGGAGCCGACTAGGGAAGTCCGGCGCCGAGATTCCTCCAAGGAAGATATCGGAGCAGACGATGGTACCAAAGACAACTGTATCGGTTCCGACGCAGCCACAGTCTTGGGTCCGAGCCGCCCCGGCTCCGAACTCAAAGGAGTCTGAGGAGGAACATTCTGAGTGATGGGATTAGCCATAGACTGTGGAGTTGGGCTTTGAAGCATCTGGGCCAGTGCCTCGGACTTAAGTCGACTCGCTACCCTCTGAAGGTCAAGATCTGATAGTCTCGACGACCTAGGAGGAGTGAGATCTATGGCTCCATTCAGACAGCAATGGAGATGGAGCCGAATGAACGGAGCCGATAGATGGTGACCGGGACCTTTTTCTGGAGGTCGGTTCCGACAATCTGATCGGAGCCGACTCACCGGAGTCTGCCTCGGCTCCGGCCGGAACAGAGGAAATAGCAGGGACAGGAGTTCAAGAATAGTCGGCTCCAGCCGGAGCCAATGTTCGAACAGCCTTCAAAGCCCCAGAAGGCGAATCAGATACCGGAGCCGATGGTCTGGTAGGCTTCGAGGTTTCCCCGAAGATTGAGTCGGGGGACCCTCAGGCTTCAATAAGCCCCTTAGAATGAGCTTATTTTTACGCTCCTGCAGGACTCTAGGGCTGAAGCCATGGCAAACAGCACATGAGTCCTGCAGGTGCAAAGGTTCCAGGCAGTACACACAAGAAGGGTGACCGTCTGTCAAGACATCTTCTGACAACACGAGCCACACTTCTTAAAGCCTGAGACCTTTGATTCTTTAGACTTGTCTAAAGAAGAAAAAAGTGTAACCACACAACCACACACACACACCGATTACACTTATTAAAAAATTAAATTAAATTAATTTAGTAAGTAATTAGAAAAAATTAAATCCCTACAAAAACAGTCACTCCAACTACTAGGAAGGGAGGGATTGGGCCTAAAGCCCAAGGGAATAACTCTAGTAAGTTTAGGAAAAAAAGGGGAAAATTTGGACTAGGAATGGAAGGAAACTACGTAATTTATAAATTTATGAAGAAAAGCTAACTTAAAAGGGGGTCTATCTAAGATAACTAGTTTTTAAAACTAACCTGACGAGCCGGTTGAAAAGCACCTCGATCGCTGTAGCGGCAAATGAGATCTGAGGAGTTACCGCCTAGCATTGTGGGATATAGGGGAGCCTCGAGCCGGTGGAACTAGCTCTCGAGCTTTTAGAGTGGCCGAGTCGGAGCAGAGGTTCGGCTCCGAACCCATCCAGCAAGAATGAAGGCGAGATAGACAACTTAACATAATCTGTTTTCTCCCAGCACTCTCCCCATGGTGCACTCAGGAGAGGGTATTTGGACCTACACCCCCCCCCCCTCCATCCAGTGTTGATCTTTCCCTTTGGGTCGGATTACCATGAGTTCAACCCCTAGAGTGCTTCTGGAGCAGACAGCTCTAGGGACTTCATCTTCATAAACATCCCTTACTCTCAACATTTTTTTTTTTTTTTTTTTTTTTTTTGAGACTAGTCTGAGCCAATGCATGGTGTTGGATGTGACGCCCATGCACTGGCCCAGCAGTCAAGGAGCCTCCGTCTCACCACTAGCACCAGCGGGGGGGGGGCATCCATATAGGGAAAAGATAATGAGCATACAGAGATCCCAGTAGGTCTGTGGCTGGTTTCAACCTTTCTCTCCAGGTCCCCAAGTAAGACTCACTGGGGACTGGAGAGATGTTCATTTCTCAAGTATACAAAAAGACAGCTATAATCTTAATACTGGACTAGGGGATGCAGTGTCTGGAGTGGTCTCCTCTACAATGGATATGCTTATGGTAATGCTTGGCGAAGGTATGTACAAAACTCCAAGTAACGGCTTCTATGATGTCCTTGGTAGGAACAACTCTGAGAAAGGCTGTAGAGGTAGATGCATCCCTGGTGGAATGAGGTCTTATCCCCTTATGGGGTAGTTTTCCATGGGGCTTGTAGCAGAAATTAATGCAATGGCCTATCCACTTAGAAATGGTTTGCTTTGAAATGGCCTTCCCCTCTGCTCCCACAGAAAATGCAACCAGCAGCTGTTCAGATTTCCTGAGAGGTTTAGTCCTGTCCAAGTAGAATCCAAGTTGTCTGTGCATGTCCAAGGAGTGCAGTATTTGTTCTCCTTTGTTCTGTGGATTACAAAAGAAGGTTGGCAAATGAATGGACTGATTAAGGGCCACAATGGATACTACCTTGGGCATAAAGGAAGGATTGGTCCTGAAAGACACCCTGTCCGCATGAAAGAGGATGAAAGGCTCCACTGCCATGAGGGCCTGTAATTCAGACACCCTTCTAGCCGAAGTGATGGCTAGAAGGAAGGCCGTTTTCCAAGAAAGGAATTTCAACTCTGTATTGGCAGCTGGCTCAAAGGGAGGTAGGGTGAGTTTTTCCAATACAAAGTTAAGGTCCCAGGCTGGAGTAGTAGCTCTCCTGGGTGGTCTTAAGTTTTTGGCCCCTCTGAGGAATTGCTTCAGCACTGGATGAGAGAAGAGTGGTAGCTCTGTATTATAATGTGCTGAAATGGCAGAGGCATGAATTTTGATGGAAGAAAAAAAAAGGCCCTTGTGAAGCATCTCAGTTAAGTACTGAGGAATGTGCGGTAAACTGAGCACTGCTGTGCCCATCCCCTGAGCTTGGCTCCAGGAAAGTACAGTTTTGTACCTACCATAAATGTAGATGTCCGATAGACATGCAACTGCAGTCATAACATGTGGGTTGTCCTGCCTCAGGCAGCCCTCGGTCGGCCGGATTCCAAAGTCTGGGTCCGACGTCGGCTGATGTCGCATCTCTCTCAGACGTCAGAGCGGCTGGAGTACATAAGCATCAGCCGACGCCATCTTCTGCAGGGTTTCTTGCCCCAGATGCCAGGTGCCCTCCAAGGAAGGCTGTAATCAAATTGGAAGACAAAAACAGGATTCCAGAGAAATAAATGAGCAATAAAACAAATACACCATAACAGATATCCCCAGCTAAGAGAAACAGGGATAGGAGTGGATCCTAGGCATAGAGGGGTATGGAGGGAGGGAAAATCCGACTGCAGTTGCATGTATCGGACATCTACATTTATGGTAGGTACAAAACTGTACTATGTCCTTCAAGAATGCAACTGCAGTCATAACATGTGGGTAGAATACCATAAGCTTAGCTGGGGGAGGAGGTATGCTCTAGGAAAAAGATGGTGTGACAATCAAACCCTGCAGGACTGCCGAAGCAAAGCCTGCTCTGAATCTGGAGTAAAGAGGGAGATTGTAGTGTTTGGAGAATGTATGCACGGAGCTCCATGTAGCAGCTTCTAGAATGTCCTTAGTAGGCACCCCTCTTAAAAATGCTGTAGAGGTGGCTGTAGCTCTTGTGGAATGTGGTCTGACATTGGCTGGAACAGTCTTTCCATGAAAGGAATAACAAAATCTGATGCAATGTCCAATCCATTTTGAAATTGTCCGTTTTGAAATTGCTTTTCCTTGAACTGCAGGGGCGTAAGCTACAAAAAAGTTGTTCAGACTTCCTACTGGCCTTGGTTCTGTCCAGGTAGTATCGAAGTTGTCTGTGAATGTCCAAGGTATGTAACAGGCTTTCCCCCTTATTCTCAGGATTGGGGAAGAAAGCAGGCAAATGAATAGCTTGATTTAAAGAAAGTCTAGATACCACCTTTGGCATAAAAGTAGGGTTGGTCCTTAATGAAACCCTGTCTCTGTGAAAAATTATGAACGGTGGTATTGCCATTAGGGCCTGTAGTTCCGAAACCCTTCTTGCTGAGGTAATTGCCAACAGGAAAGCTGTCTTCCATGAGAGAAATTGCAAGTCAACTGAAGCTGCTGGCTCAAAAGGAGGTAGAGTCAGTTTTTCTAGGACAAAATTGAGGTCCCAGGCTGGCACTGGGGCCTTTCTTGGTGGCTTGATGTTCTTGATTCCCCTGAGGAATTTCCTTAGCAAAGGGTGTGAAAAGACAGGAGGATCAGTGTTATATCTAGCTGAAATAGCTGATGCATGTATCTTTATGGAAGAATATGAGAGGCCGTTCTTTAGCATATCCGCCAAATATTCCAAGATGAGTGGAATGTTCAACAATGATGCATCATGTCCCTTGCTGGTATTCCAATTGCTGAATCTCTTCCATTTTGCTAAGTAAACCTTTCTGGTGGATGGTCTTCGAGCCTCTGTTAGTATCCGCTGAACTTCCTTGGAGAGAGATAGGTTGAGGTTATTTATGGAATCTCCCAGGCTGTTAGCTGCAGTGTCTGAAGGTTTGGATGCACTGTTTTGAGATTGTGTTGAGTCAAAAGTAGAGGCCATTGGGGAAGGGCCCACCTCCTGGTGTGACATATGCTCTGTAGTAGTGGGTACCAGTGTTGTCTTGGCCAGTCCGGAGCTATTATGATTCCCTTGGGTCTCTCTGCTTTGATCTTTAGTAGTACTGAGGTAATCAGTGGCAGAGGTGGGAATGCATAGATTGTTAGGAAGTTCCAGCTGAATGATAGAGCATCTATTTTCCAAGCTTTTGGATGGTATGTCCTTGTGCAGAATTTTTGTAGATGATGGTTGAGGTGAGAGGCAAATAGGTCTACTTCTGGCCTGCCCCATGTCGAAGTGAGTTGTGTGAAGATCTTCGGATGTAACCTCCACTCGTGTGGATCTGTGAAATTCTTGCTTAGGCTGTCCGCCAGCACATTGTCTTTGCCTGGAACAAACTGGGATTGTAACTGGATGTTTAGGCTCAGTAATTTTTCCCAAAGATGCATTGTCAGTCTGCAAAGGGGGTAAGAGTGGGTGCCCCCTTGCTTTTTTATATACCACATCACAGTGGTGCTGTCTGTCCGTATCAGTAAATGGCCTTGTTGAAGTTGGTGTTGAAAGGCCTCGATGGCATGCATTACTGCCAGCATTTCCTTTTGATTTATATGCAGATGTGTTTCCTTTTGAGACCATTGCCCTTGTATACACCTGCCTTCCATGTGCGCCCCCCATCCAAGGTCTGAGGCGTCTGTGGTCATGGTCTGTTATCTGTGGTTTTTTGAATGACATACCTGTGTTGGCCTGGCTTACCGAGGCCCACCATAGGAATTCCTTTTGTAGGCATGGAATGAGCGGTATGGTTGTCTCCAAGTTGTTGCTGTGCTGAGACCAAATGCTTTTTAGGTACCATTGAAGCTTTCTCATGTGTAGTCTTGCTAATGGAACCAGGAGAATGCAGGATGCCATGTAACCCAGTGCCTGTAGGAATCTCCTTGCAGTCATCTGGGTGAGTTTTGCTAAACCTTTGAAGTAATGAGTTAACTTCTCTTGCTTGTCTTCTGTCAGGTAAGCCATTTGAGAGGCTGTGTCTAATTTGGCTCCTAAGAAGATTATTTGCTGGGATGGCTGCAGTCTTGACTTTTGGAAGTTGACTGTGTATCCCAGAGCTTGAAGTAATCGTATGACATAGTCCAAGTTTTTTGTCAACATCAATTTGTCGTCCGCTTGTATGAGGCAGTCGTCCAGGTACGGGTAAATTTGTATCCCCTGGAGCCTGCAATGAGCAATTACTGAAGCCAGGCATTTTGTGAATACTCTGGGCGCAGTAGATAAGCCAAATGGCAATGCTGAGAATTGATAATGCTCTGGCCCTGCATGAAATCTGAGGTATCTTCTGCAGCTGTGTCTGATGGGGACATGCAGGTATGCCCCTCCTTGAGGTCCAGAGTAATCAGCCAAGACCCCTTTCCCAGCATGGGAAGGAGTTGCTGTAGAGTCAGCATTTTGAACTTTGGTACTATGAGAAAGGTGTTTAATGCGGACAAAACCAGTATTGGTCTCCATTGAGATTCTTTTCTTGGAACAAGGAACAGTCTTGAGTAAAACCCCTGGCCTTGTTCTTGTTGTGGAACTCTTTCTATTGCTTTCATCAGAGTCAGCAGAGAGATTTGCTTGATAGCCTCTGCCCTCTGGTTTTGTGGTAGGTTTGGCATGCCTTGTTTTCTTGGCTACAGGTTCCATTTTCATACCTTGCCTCGGTCTATAATGTCCAAAATCCATTTGTCCTTTGTCAGTCTGTGCCAATTTTCTGCAAACAGAGATAATTTCCCACCCAAGGGAGCTTCTATTTGTTCCCTGGTAGGCGGAAGTAGAGGAAAGTCATTGAGATTGTGGCTGTGGGGCAGGTGAAACCCCTGCGTCATTTCTTTGGTTTCCTGGCTGCCATTGCCGTCCCCTGTAACGACCTCTGTATTGGCCTCTTCCTCGGCCACGTCTGTTTTTACCCCTTTGAAACTTTTCTGGATTAGGAAAGGACCAGTTTTTTTGAAGGCCAAATCCTACTGAATCTGGGGGGGTTGAACCTGGAGGAAATCTTTCACCGTCTGAACTGATTTTGCTTTTTCCTCGATGGTCTTTAACACATCCTTAGCATTAGCACCAAAAAGCTTGTTCTTTTCCAAAGGTGCATCCAGAAGCTTTGCCTTTACATGATCTGGTAGAGGTTGATCTTTTAACCATGCATGTCTACGAATGACTGCCCTGTCATAGCTGCCCTACATGAAGCTTCCAGTGCATCATATCCACACTGCAGGAAGTGATTGCTTACTTGCTGAGTGTTATGTACTGCTTCCTGCAAAGCCTTCCTGTCTAAAGGATCAGGAGTGGCCAATGTTTTTTGTAAATCTTTTAACAGGAAATCCTGATATTGTAACATATGAAAAAGGCAATTCAAAGCTCTCATAGATAAGGTAGTGGATGTGTAAACCTTTTTGCCCCATCTCTCTAATGACCTAGCTTCCCTGTTGGAGGGCAATGGATTTTTAGAGGTGGAAGCTGAAACTCCTTTAGGCCCCTGAGAAATAGTTTCCAAATCAGCAGTATGGGCCCTGAATAAATGGGAATGACTTTCTGGGACCCTGTAATACCTGTCTGGCTTGGCTGGAGCAGGAGGAAGAGAGTCAGGGGTAACACTAGAGTCAGAATATAAATCATCCAAAACATCAAGTACAGGAGGAATAGCTAAGGGTCTGTGCTGGGGCTTCTTAAGGAAAGTCCGAAGGCGTTTTCTGGAATCAGAATATTCCTGGCCTTGCCACTTGAAATGTTCCCTCGTGGTATGCAGAACTTCCCCAAAAGAAATATCCTCAGGCGGGGAGGCCGAGGGGATGGAATCCTCTGCATCAGAGTCCTCAAAGGTCTGGAAGAGCTCTTCCTGGCTATCAAGAGTGGACAGAGCCCTCAGAGTCTTCATCTGACGGAATAGGGTCAGAGGGTTCAACCCGGGGCCTTTTTTCAGAAGGAGGCTGGGATCCCCTCTCAGGATGGGCCTGTGAACCTCTAATCATAGAAATTAAATCAGCGGCCATAGACATAATTTGTGTCTCTGGAGTAGGCTGAGGAAAGGTTTTAGTAGTAAGATGCTTTGTTTTGCTGGCTGCCTTACCCTGGTGTAGGCCTTAATAGACATGGCCATAGGAGGCCTGGCAGCTCCACATGCAGGAGTGACCTTGTCTACAGCAATGGTCTCGGGCATTTCCTCGGTTTCGGTATCCGGAGGAAAATCAATAACTGGCGGAGTGATATCCGGAATCGGAGTCGTCAGTAATGCTGTGTCCTTGGTTCGGAGCGGTGGAGAGACAGTCTCAGAGGGAACCGGAGCACCCGCGATAGGTTTTGGCGTGGAGTCGGTGGTAGACGCGGGCAGAGGAAGTCGGTCCCGGTCCTTTTGTTTCTTGGGAGTTTGCGATGTCGGAAGATCCGACGGCATTGTGTAAGCGAATTTTTCGCCGAAAAAAATCTTCAGCGAACTCCGCCCGGTGCCTGAGTGCGCTTGTTGAAGCGAGCACAGGCTACACAGGCCGAGACATCGTGGTCTGGGCCAAGGCAAGGAAGACCGTAAGAGTGGAAATCCTTATGAGGTATATGTTTACCACAAGAAAGACAATTGTTAACTTTTTCAGTAATTTCTGACATCGGCTGAGGCAAGAAAAGGTCCCCAACGGGGTACTTAGCTTTTTTGATGACTTCGGAATCGACGAATACAGGAGCTGACAGACCGGCACTTGCGAACTGCTTCTGCTTCGGGCACCGCGTGGCAAGAAAGACTGGAGAAGATGGCGTCGGCAGATGCTTATGTACTCCAGCCGCTCTGATGTCGGAGAGAAATGCGACATCAGCTGACGTCAGACCCAGACTTTGGAATCCGGCCGACCGAGGGCTGCCTGAGGCAGGACAACCCACATGTTATGACTGCAGTTGCATTCTTGAAGGACATCAGAATCTTTTCCATTTTTCAGCATTGGATTAGGCCACCCTGCCTCCAGAATGACATCCATCACTTGCATACTGAGGGATGGTAAGGGATAGATCAGGTAATTAGCCAGACTGCAAGGTTCAGGGTTTGAAACTGTGGGTGCAGAATCTGGCCCTCCTGCTGGGACAGCAGAGCAGGGGTCTGAGGCAGGTGCCATGGATCCAGCAGTGACACACTGCGCAAGAGTGGGTACCAGTGTTGGCGTGGCCAGTCTGTTGCAATAAGTATTCCCTTTGTCCCGTTTGATCTTTAGTAGCACTTTGTAGAGGAGAGGCAGACGGGAAAGGTATAAACTGATAGGTTTTTCCAGATGAAGGACAGGGCATCCACTTTCCAAGCTTGTCTGTGGGGAGTCCTTGTGCAGAGTTTGTCCAACTGGTAGTTCTGAGGGGAGGCAAACAAGTCCATCTCTGGGTTCCCCCATTTGTTTCTCAAAATGTTGAACATCTTTGATTCCAATTTCCACTCATGTGGGTCCATGAGATTTCTGCTTAGGTCGTCTGCTAGTGTATTTAGCTTGCCTGGCAGGAATTGAGCTTGTAGGTGCACTTGGTAAGCTCAAGGCTGTGTTCCATAGAGCCATGGCTAGTATGCAGAGAGGGCATGAGTGGGCATGAGTGCCCCCCCCCCCTTGCTGGTTTATGTACCACATAACAGTGGTGTCGTCAGTCTTTACCAATAATTGTCCTGGAAGAATTTGGTCCTTGAAGGCTGTCGGAGCATTCTGTACAGCTAGCATTTCTTTTTGATTGATATGCAGGTGCATTTGACTCTGGTTCCATTTGCCCTGAATGCACTGCCCTGCCAAGTGAGCCCCCCATGTATAGTCTGATGCGTCTGTTAGGGTTTGGGTGGCAGGGGGTAGAGTGAATGGCAGTCCCTTGTTGTGGTGGCAGGCCTCTGCCCACCAAAGGAACTCCATCTTTAGACACAGGATGATAGGAATCATTGATTCTAGGTACTGAGAATGTTGACATCATAGGCTTTTTAGATACCATTGTAGTTTCCTCATATGCAGTCTTGCATATGGAATTAGTAGAATGCAAGAGGCTATGAACCCCAGGGCTTGCAGTATTTTCCTTGCAGGTAGCTGGGTCTTTGTGGCTAGTAGTTTGAAGTAAGCTGTCAAATGAACTTTCTCTGGCGTGAGGTAGGCCATTTGGGAAGTTGTATTCAAGCTTGCTCCCAGGAATATAAATTTGTTGGCAGGGTACCAGATGCGATTTCGTTTATGGTGTACCCCACAGAAGTTAATTTCTTTACAAATGCCAGATTTAATAGCATGTCCTGGCTTTCTGCCTGAATTAGACAATCGTCCAGGTATGGGTATATTTGAATATTTCTTTGCCTGCAAAATGCAATGACTGGGGCTAGGCAGTCTGTGACTACCCTGGGTGCAATAGATAAGCCAAAGGACAGCGCAGAGAACTGACAGTGCATGTAGCCTGCTCTGAAGTGTAGGCATCTTCTGCAAGTAGCCTGCTCTGAAGCGTAGGTATCTTCTGCAAAATTCCCTTATTGGGATGTGCAGGTAGACTTCCTTTAAATCCAGTGTGTTGCCAACCAATCATTTTTGCCTAGCATGGGAAGCAGATGATGAAGAGTTAGCATTTTGAATTTTGGGATTACCAAAAAGGTAATTAGGATAGACAGGGTCCAGGATAGGATGCCAGGAATTTCTTTTCTGGGTACCAGAAAAAGTCTCGAGTAAAAACCTTGCCCCATTCCTCTTCTGGGACAGGTTGAATGGCCTTGGTCTTGATGCTTAGAAGAGAGAGAACCTGCTTTTGAGTCTCTGCCCACTGATTTTGGGGGTAGGGTCTGGCCAACCATTTGGGGTTGGTAAGGAGTGGAAGTGGAATCTGTATCCTTGGGAAACTATATTTAAAACCCATTTGTCTTGGTTAATGAGCTCCCAGTTTTTTTTTTTTTTACATACAAGGCAATCAATCCCCCTAAAGAGGCACTCAGTTGAGCAGGGCTTGGAAGGTTTAAAGTTGTCATTGTGACACAGTTTACCATGGGGAGGGGGGGGGGGGTTGTGTCGTACTACTTCCAGCTTTGGAAGTGGAAGCACCCCACTGCTTAGGCTTGTGAGTATCCTGAGACTGAAGCTTGGGTGGTCTGCTGGTTCTGGGTTTGGACTGAAGGCCTGGAAGAGGCAGAAAAGGACCAATTTTTAGAAGGCCAGTGCCTACTAAATCTGGGAGGCTGTACTTGCAGGAAAATCAGTTTGCACAGATTTAGCTTTTTCCTCCATCTTTGTAAGTACTACTTCTGCTTGGTTGCCAAACAGGCAATCTTGGTTTAAAGGAGCATCCAGTAATTTAGATTTAACATGATCTGGCAAAGTGTGCTCCTTAAGCCAGGCATGCCTTCTAAGTACAGACCCAGTGACAGCAGCCCTGCAAAATGCATCTAATGAATCACATTGCAAAGTATGTGTTCCAACTTGTTCAGCAGACTGCATTAAATCCTGTAATTCTTTATTTTCAGCACAGCCAGGAATCATCATTTTCTGTTTAAGCAATCCAATAATATGCTGCTGAACATATGAAACTGGCAGTTTAAGGCCCTAATGGCCAAAGTTGCAGAAGTGTAAACCTTCTTACCCTATCTGTCCAGGGCCCTGGAATCTCTACCAGAGGGGGTAGGGTTTTTGGCAGTAGTAGCCTTAATGCCTTTGGGTCCCTGTGAAATGGTCTCAGGATCTGCAGTAGGATTCTTAGAGGAACTTTGAGAGAGTCAGGTACTCTATAAATAAATACTGGTCAAGTTTTCTGTGAGCCGAAGGTAAAGTGTCAGGGCTAGGCTGGATTCGAAGAAGACATCATCTACAATATCCAGTACAGGAGGGACAGCTAAAGGCCTGTGTTGCGGTAGGAGTAAGAATTCCCTAAGCCTCTTTTTAGAGTCAGAGTAATCCTGGCTTTCCCAGCAGAAATGCTTCCTAAGGGTATGCAAAGTTTCACCAAAAGAGAAATCCTCTTGGGTAGATAAGGGCAACTCTTGGTCATCAGAAAACAAATTTCAGAATCCTGATCAGAAGAATCAGAAGGAAAATGAGTTCTAGGTCTCTTAGAGGAAGAAGGGTGGCTTCCCCTAATTAGAGTAATAAGGTCTTCAGCCATTCTTATTTGTTTTTTAGGCATAGGAGCCTGACCATGCGGTCTGGGCATTAGTTTTCTAGTCGTGGACAGAGATTTAAGCCTTGAAGATGGCATCGGTTTAATATGGAAGTCAGTAGGCCTGAATACAGCTTCAGAAGCCGGTGCCTGCACAGCGGCTCCGGACCCATCCAAGGTAGAGACATCCGCAGGTTCCACAGTCAAAGAAGCATCTCGTGGCATACCGGACTCAGAATGGGTATCATTAGAGGCCTGCGAATCTGAAGTAGCGGGTATCAGGGGCTGTGAAAGCGCCTCACTGAGTACCGGCGAACTGGCGACTAGCTTAACGAAGTGTCATCTGCAGCTTTGGACCTATGCGGCCTGTCTATCTTTGCGTTTTTTCGGAATATCGGTTGTCGGGTGACTTACCAAAGCCATTTCTGGATAACTGAACAGAGAACCAAAATATTTAGATGCGAAAATGAAAAACGAATAGTTCGAGGTTTGAATAAGGCACAAAACCGACAGCGAAGGACGTAGTGGTCTGGGGCCTAAGCAAGGAATGCAGTACGAATAAAAATCTTTGAGCCATTTGCTTTCCACAAAAAATACAATTGTTAACTTTTACTGACATTGGTTTAGAGCAAGAAAAAAAAAGTTTCCCCAACGGGGTACTTAGCTTTGTTGAAGACTTCGGATCCGAAACTCAAAAATGAAAATTTCAGGAGTCGGCCGACTGGCACTTGCGAACTTGCTTCTTATTCGGGCACCGCACGGCAAGAAAGACTGTTGTAATGGCATCGGCTGCATGCTTTATACCCCTGACTACCTGACTTCATGGAAGATGAGACAGCAACTGACGCAGGACCCAAGACTTTGATAATCAGGCCGACTGAGGGCTACCTGCAAGCAGATGACCCAAATGTAATGACTGCAACAGTGAAACACGAAGAATAGCTTAGGACTCACCGGTTACAGGGAAAAACATGGAGGACATTGGATCTAATCTCCCTCGACACACATGTTGGGTGCAGAACCCAAAGGATGACCGTTCCAGAGACCTTTTCCTGGATGTATCAGACCTTCCCTCTCCTTAGACTTCTATTTCTACTGCTCTTTCTTACCAATTCTACTGCCTGGAGAAACTGAAGCTGGTTTTGTAGTACTAGACATGGGTTTTGAAAATGATGACCCTGTCAGAGAGGAGAAAGCCTTTTGGAATTAAAATTGTCCTTACAACCTTGAATGGCCCTGGTCCCAAAAGCACAAACGTCACAATCTTCCTCTAGGTGGGCAGAATCCAGTGTGTGGGTCTTTAGGTGGAATTTTACATCCACAGGTCATGCACTCTTAAACCTTGGGGTTAGTCTGGCAGTAGACTAACAGTAGCAAAAGAATAAATACTGAAAAGCTAATTATCTAAATATTTAATATACCCATCTCCAGACCACTTCAAGAGAAAGGAATAATTTCTCAAGTATACAATATATTTATAACCTTAATCACACCATCAACTATTCCCAATAACTAATAGCAGCAAACCTATAATTCTAAACACAAAGACCAAAAAGGTTATGGAAAAGAACTTTAACACTGGGGAAAAGAGAAAAAAGAGAGACAGTTACTCATTGTGGAAATGCACGTTCTGAACAGAGCCATCTAACAGTTCAGGCAGCAACAAGATCAGGGGTAGTTTAGTGGAGAGGAGGGAATTATGGGTAAGGGAGGAGTCCACTTCAGATCCACAGCGTTAGAATGTCCAAAGGTCAAATTGGACAGACATTGGGCTGGTAGTTAAATACTTGTCATCCTTTCATCTCAACCACCTAAGAATTGTGGATCCTAAAAATGCTAGTCACAGCACAGCCAGCAAAAACTAGTACTCCTGCCAAGATCCCCTTTAACCACCTCCCCCAATGCATCAGGTTGTGTGGCTTCCTTAGATCAAGTTTGCTAACCAAAGGTACAAAATATCCTACTATACAGTCCAAAGGAGGGAGGCCCTTCCTAGTCCTTCAGAACCAAGACTGGGAAGGGGTACAGGGCTGGGTGGGAGAAGGGATGCCATATCAGCCAGAAGATAACTCTGGATCCTTTTATCTCAAGTACATTATCACCATATCCTATTCATTGCATCCATTCAATTTGACTTGTAGGTCAGAACACCCAGCTACTTATGACAGGAGACCCTTGAGGATAGTGGCCCTAAAGAAAGCTGTAGAAATCATGTCTGGCTTGCGTTTAGCAAATGTAAACAAGGAAGCGTATGACGCAGCTTGCAAATCTCAAACAATTCCTATAGAAGGCAGCAGACATTGCCACGGACCTAAAAGAACAAGCCTTTGGTCTTAATGGGCAAGGGACAACTGCTGGAAACAAAAAATGTTCTACAACTCAGCAATCCATCTGGAAAAGGTAGCCTTGGACACTTGTGTACGATAGTGTGAAGTATTCACCCTTGGAATGACTGGGAAGAACACTCAAGTTCATCTTTCTGCCAACAAAGTTAACGTTACATCTATGTTGTCCATTTTCATTTATCCTTGACAGATGGGTCTGGTTCTGATATCAGAACAGACTATGCTGTTACTACAGCTCATGCCAGCCAAGAACTCTCAAGCTTCACCTGTACCCACAATCCCTCTCACACAATTACCTCAGATACAGTTTGCAGAAAAATGTATAGATAATAGGAAAGGAAGCCCACCTGGAAGCCATATCTACTATGCTTAAAAGGTCACAATAATTTAGGGGTATATAATCCTCTCCACAAAAAAAAAAAAAAAAAAATCTTGCCGGGGGATGGAGGGAGGACAGTCAAGGATAAATTAAGGACAACACAGCTGGAACGTTATGGTAAGTACATAACTTCTTTACCTGATGATGTAAATCTTCCTCTTATCCTTGACAGATAGGATGGAGTCCCCAGCTAACTTAGATCTTGGGTGGACTCACAGAAGGACATTCTTGAGCACCAGTGAACCAAAGGACACTTCCCCTAGAGCACCACTGAACCAAAGGACACTCTTCCCCTAGAGAAGAAGTCCAATTTGTAATGAGTAATAAAGGTATGGGGAGAAGCTCCAGTAGCTGCTGCACATATACATCAAAGCTCTAGAATGGAAAACTGCTGAAGTAGCTACAGATCTTGTAGAATGGGCTTTCACATGCCTAGGCAAGGCTATTTTGTTATTACAGATGAATGAAATACAGTCCTTTAGCCATCTGGCCAAAGTCACCTTGCTGACTGGCTTGCCAAACTTTGCACTGGAAAAAAGGAAACAAATAGTTGGTCAGATTTTCGAATGTCTTTTTTCTACGAAGATAGAAACATAATTGTCTGTGAACATCTAGTAAATGCAAGGAACATTCACCTTTGTTGGAAACATTTGAAAAGAAAACCTATAAATAGCTTGATCAATGTTGGACTCAAACAACCCTGAGTAGGAAAGAGGTGTGTTCGTAAAGAAACTATCTGCAGAAAATCAAATGAGGTTTACACAGGGCTGAATTTCTGATACCCTTCTGGCGGAGGTTATAGCTACCAAAAACAATATCTTCCAAGACAAAAACTTCAGATCACTTTTTGCAGAGGGTTCAAAGGGAGAAAGTACTAAGGTTTGTAAAAGTTTAAATCCCAAGGCAGTGCTGGATCCTTTTTTTTTTTTTATGCAAAGAAATTTTTATTAAAATTTTTTTCCATATCTTCAAAGAGATTGAACTATAAATAGTGAAACAGTCAACTATTTACAAAAGAAACTATATACAATTGCCCAAGTACACAATCTATATCACATGCTTCCATATACAATTTGTATTAATATGCTGTGGTGACTAATCTGATCAATTTTTGTTCACTATTTAGTCAACTTTCTGCCAGTAAATTATGTACGTGTTTGTCTTATCAGTTTGTTTCTTTATGGTTGCTACTTCTATTCGAGACATGAAGACCGCGATTTTCTTGAAATCTTGAAAAGTTGGTGGTGCTTTATTCTTCCAGTAAGTTATGGCTTTACGTGCAATGGCAAGCAATGTCCACAGTAAAGGATACTTTACTTTGGGACATATTGTGGTATGGGTACATTAAACTGAAAAGTATCAGTGAAAAATGAAAAAAAATGTACTCATCATAACGTTCCATGTGAGTTCATCTTGCCTTCATTCTTACTGATGGGTTTGGAGCCGATCCTCGGGTCCGACTTGGCCAACTGCAAAAGCTTGAAGTCTTCAACCAGCTTGAGGCCAACTCCCTTATCCCATGATGCACTTTGATTTTTCCTCAGATCTTGTTTGCTGCCAACTGGTTTCCTATGACTATTAATATGTGGGTCTATATCATAACATCGAAGTTGCAAAACCTCGAATGTTATGATATCGAACCCAAAATCTTGAGAGCTGAAAACACTAAAGCCGTGGAACATCAAATTCTCTCTCAGGGAAAGAATTTGGTAGGCCATTTCCGCTGCTTCGCTATTTCCTCCACTGTGGTGCTCTCTCAAAGTTGGTATGCTTAAGTAGACTAGTAGTGTGAGTGTTTTGTGCTGGAACAGCGATTTTTTTCCCAGGGAAAACAAAAATCTTTGTTCTCAGCTTTCGTAGTTTTCAGTTTTTGCGGTTATAAGTTCGATGTTAGTGTTCTATGTTATTGCATTTCAATCATGTGATATAAACCCTAATATGCCACTCTAAGAACTGGATAAAAGACAATACCCATAAATAAGACAGGTCTCGGACCTCAAGTAGACTGGATGGGGGTTGGAGGGTGGGACGCAAGAATGATAGCAAGATGAACAACTCTCATGGAACGTTATTGTGAGTACATAACTTCTTTATGTGAAGTTGTTTTATCTCACCATTCATTCTTACTGATGGGTAGTGTCCCAAGCACCATCCTTCTCAGGTGGCTCACAGGAGAATGTTCTTCAGAAAAGTGAAACTAAAGGAAGCCCTGTCCCTGGATGCCTTGTCAACTTTGCAATGAGTGATGAAGGTACGAGGCCTTGACCAGGAGGCTGCTGCACAAATAGTATCTAATGGTAACTTAGCAGAGAAAGCTGATGAGGTAGATACAGATCTAGTAGAGTAGGCCTTTATTTTTTATTGTAATGGAGCATTCACTGAACTAAGTGAAAGAAATACAATCTGATAACCATCTTGACGAGATGACTTTTGTCACTGGAGTACTTTTTGATTCCAAAAAGGAGACAAAGAGCTGTTCTGTTTTCCTGAATTGTTTGGTCCTGTCAAAACAACAAAAAAAAAAAAAAAAAAAATCAGAGTTTCCACAGCATGAATTGCATCTTACTTTGGTATTTAGGGAAGAAAAATAGAAGTTATGTCCTTACCATAACGTTCCATGTGGAGTGTTCATCTCGCCTTTGTTCTTAACACATGGGTTCGGAGCCGATCCTCGGCTCCGTGTCGGCCGCTTGCAAGCTCTGCATCGAGAAGAAGCTCGAGACAATCTAATACCCACAATCCCCCTCTGCCTTGACCTCAGATCTAGTTTGCAAGCAAACCAGTAGCCAGAGAGAGCACACTCATGCTTACATCACATATGCACAGAACTAAGAGTCTATATATATATATATATATATATATATATATATATATATATATATATATATATATATATATACATATACACACATATCTATACATGTCAACTATATACACAACAACTGCAATGCAGAAGCAGAATGCCCCAGGCCAGGCACCAAAACTGAACGTTCTTCCTAAGGGCGGGAGGGTGGGAATGTAAGAACAAAGGCGAGATGAACACTCCACATGGAACGTTATGGTAAGGACATAACTTCTATATGTGATAGTGTTCAATCTCGCTTGTTCTTACACATGGGTAGCGCCCCTAGCTCCTTGTTCCTGAGGAACTCACGGAAGGACGTTCTTGAGCACAGTGGAACCAAAGGTTGCCCTGTCCCTAGAAACCTTGTCTACCTTATAATGAGAAATGAATGTATGTGGCTTAGACCAAGTAGCAGCCACACAAATAGCGTCTAGTGGTAGGCGGGCTGCATGAGCCAGGGATGTAGACACTGACCTTGTGGAATGTCCTTTGGGTTTGTGCAAAAGAGTTTGATTTGAAGAATCATAGACATAGATTATACAATCCGTTAACCACTTAGAAAGAGTTCTTTTGGTAACCGCTACTCCTTTCCTGTTATCAGCAAAGGCCACAAAAAGTTGATCAGTTTTTCTATGATCTTTTGTTCTATCCAAGTAAAACCTTAGCTGTCTGTGAACATCTAATTTGTGCAACATATACTCCATTTTGTTGGAGTGATTCTTGAAGAAGGTGGGTAATTCAATGGACTGATTAATATTATTAATAGAACAAACTTTAGGAAGGAAGGATGAATTAGTTCGAAGAGAAACTCTGTCAGAGTGAAAGATCAAATAAGGGTGCTTAATGGAGAGAGCTTGAAGTTCAGATACTCGCCTAGCGGATGTAATGGCTACCAAAAAGAGAGTCTTCCAAGACAAAAATTTCAATGGGCAAGAGGAGGCTGGTTCAAAGGGGGGCAACATTAATTTAGATAATAAGTTTAGACTCCAAGGTGACGTAGGAGATCTAATTGGTGGTCTAATATGAAAAGCCCCTTTTAAAAAGGCTTTACAAAGTCTGTGGGCCATAACAGGAGCCCCACATTCTTCCACATGGAAATTAGAAATGGCAGCCAATTGAACTCTTAATGTGGCAGGAGAAGCACCCTGATGGAACAAGTCTGTTAAAAACTCTATTTTATTCAAAGGAGCTATAAAAGGATCCACTTGCTGTGTATTCGCCCAGAATACAAATCGCTTCCATTTACTAGAATATGTTTTAGTAGTGGAAGCTTTATGAGAAGCCACTAATATATTCTGAACTGCAGGCGAAAGAAGATCAGACCTGGCTAAGTTGGGAATTGGAGCAGCCAAGCTGCTAGATGGAGGGACAAGAGCGCAGGATGGGGAGCCCCTGACGAGTTGAGTCAATAGATCTGGCTCTGGGTCCAGGATCCAGGGTCCCCAAATGCAGTGTGTCTTCAGGAAGGGAAACACAATTTGACGAGGCCAGAATGGGGCAATGAGGATTATTGTCCTGTGTAGGTTTCTGGCTTTCTGGAGAAACTTTGATATCAGGGGAAATGGAGGAAATGCGTACAGGAGTCCCGGGGGCCAATCGTGAATCAGTGCGTCCCTGGGGACTTCCCCTTGAGGGGGTAATAGGGCAAAGTAGCTCCTGCATTTGGCGTTCATTGGAGACGCAAACAGATCGCAGGAAGGCTGGCCCCACGTGCGAAAAATCTTTTTCGCAACTGACTGTTTTAGGGACCACTCGTGCAGTAACAGAATTGCTCTGCTCAGCCTGTCGGCTATGACGTTGGATGACCCCGGGATGTGCGTTGCTATTAGAAAGTGACCAGTGGACTCCGCCCATTGCCAGATTCTCATGGCCTCTCTTCATAGCTGATAGGACTTGGTTCCCCCTTGCTTGTTTATGTACCAGACTACCGACATGTTGTCCGTCTGAACTGCAATAGTTCCCAGAGGAAGAAGGGGAGCAAAGTGTTGCAATGCTAGAAACACTGCCCTCAACTCTAGAACATTGATGTGCAGATTGTACTCCAAAATTGGTCCATTCGCCTTGGACTGTCTGTCCCTGAAAGATGCCCCCCCACCCTTTCAGGGAAGCGTCCGTGGTCACCGTAACTGTAGGCGTGGGTAGCACAAATGGTCTCCCCTTGGAAAGGTTGCACGTTTGAAGCCACCAGTTTAGGTGCGTTTTGCATGTGTTCGTTATAAGAATCTCGTGTGTTAGAGGTAGTTGTTGGAACGACCATTGAGCAAACAGTAGCCATTGTAGGACTCATGTGCAGCCTTCCCAAGGGTATTGCAATAAGAGAAGCTGACATGAGTCCCAAAACCTTCAGTACCAGTTTTGCTGGGGATTTCCTGGACAAGAGAAGAAGACGTATGTGAGTCTGAAGTGAAAGTATCCTTTCTGGAGGAAGTCTTAGAATTAACTGATGTGTGTTTAATTCCGCTCCTATGAATAAGATACTCTGTGATGGCTGTAGTAAGGATTTTCCGAAGTTTACGGAAATTCCTAGGTGAACACACAGTTGAAGAGTATAGTTTCTGGCCTGTACTAGTTGACGCTGGGTGGTGGCAGAAAGGAGCCAGTCGTCCAGATACAGAAACACCTGGAATCCTTGGCGTCTCAAGTGAGCCGCTACCACTGCCATGCATTTGGTGAAGACCCTGGGGGCTGAGGTCAGACCAAAGGGCAGGGCTCGAAACTGAAAGTGACTGGCCCCCAGCCGGAAGCGCAAATGATCCCTGGATGCCCTGGCCATTTTGATGTGGTAGTATGCATCCTTCAGATCTATTGAGCACATCCAGTCGTCCTTCCGTAAGAATGGAAGGATCGATTGAAGCGTGACCATTCGGAACTTTTCTTTTCTGACGAAGGTATTGAGGTCGCTTAGGTCCAGAATGGGCCTCCAGTCCCCTGTTTTCTTTGGAACTAAAAAGAACCTTGAGTAAGTCCCGAATCCTCTCTGGTCCGCTGGGACTGTTTGGATGACTTTTTTCTAGCAGCTTTGAAATTTCTATAGCTGCTGGCTCTCGCAGATGGGGCGGTACATCTGGGAGTCTTTTCTTTGGAATGGGATAGGATAGAAATGGTATATTGTAACCTCTGGTAACCACGCTTTTTACCCACTTGTCTGTAGTTATGTTTTGCCAGGCCTGAGGGTATAAAGCTAGCGACCCGACTGCCTCCAGAGCAGGACAGTCGGGCCTCCTCTCAGGAGTGCTGGAAAGGTTTACCAGGAGTGTATCCCTGTCGCCTTGATTCTGCGGACCCCTCTGCCGCCAGAGCGTCTTCCACCTCTGCCCCTCCTCTGCCTCTAGAAGGGCATCACCCTGTGTGCCTGGGAAAGATCCTTGGGGTTTTGAAACCACATTTTTCCACCACGTTGCCCTTTGGGGTACGGTCTGGTTGGGGTGGAAAACGGACTCGACAACAGACAGAGTCTTTCCCTCCTGTTCACACCGGTAAGGGTCTCCTTTACTTTGGGGCCAAAAAGAGTGGCACCGTCAAATGGGGCGTTAGTAAAGGAAGACATAAAGGCTTCCGCAATGAACATAAGCGCATCCAGGATTGTCTGCGAAGAGCAATCGCTGAAGCTGCTGCCCTACTCGAACCTTCGCTGCGTAAGAGATCAGCCTCATGGACGAGTTCACAATAGATGTAAGGGTATTAAGTTGCTGTCACTTTCTCTGAGACAGCAGCATCTGTAGTACCCTGGAGGGTATCTCCCAACTCTTTGACTAGATCCCTCTGTAATCGTGTAAAGTGGGTCAAATAGTTCAGGGATCGCATGGAAAAAGCCGCTGAACTAAAAATGTGCTTCCCATACCTGTCCATCGTCCTAGAATCTTTATTAGGGGGATGGACAGATGAGGAAGATTCCGACATCTCCTTTTTCGTGGCCGCTGCCACCACCATAGCGTCCACTGGAACTCCTTTTGTCAAGTAAGTCTTGTCCTGGGGTGCAGTGATACATTTATTGGGTTTCCTAGGAACTGGTTCCACTGTGTCAGGAGCCTCCCACGCCCTTCGAGCAATAAGTTCCATTAATTCATCGAAGGGCGGAGTGACCCAGGAGGAGGAAGGGCGAGCACCAAATGCCTTCAGCAAAACTGACTCATCCTCAGAAGGGGGGAGGGACTGCCAGTCACCTCTCTGTTTCAGGATCTCCAATATGTCAGAAAAAGAGACATCTTCTGAAGGTGACTTAGGGGACCCTTCTGACTCATCTAAGTCAGTATCGGATGTCAAGGATTCTTGTGGAGAATCCAAGTGTCTCCTCTTACACAATCTTTTCCTAGGGACTTCTTCGTGGGGAGCATCCAAGAAGCCTCAGAGGAAGAGGGGCACCTCCAGGGGTGGCTGAGACACCGGTGCTCGACGTTTGGATGTGGCCGTGGGTGCAGAGGAGGATAACGGCCCTTTATGGGGAGGAGAGGTTGCTTCTACTGATGTGGTTGTCTGGGTAGACAACACCTTCCTCATTAGATCGAAGCCCCGGTCCCGAGACGAAGAATCTCCCGGTTCAAGAAATGGGAAGAATCCCGAAACAGGCAATCAAGGCATCGACCCTGAGGACGGAGCCGAATCGATCCGCGCCGAGGCCCCGAGGGGAAGAGTCGGAACCGAAACGTCGGTTCGACTCTCGGCCCCGGAACCAAGGACAGATCGTCGGCTCCGAGACTCCGGTACCGGGTCCGACGGAGTCGAGGTGAGAGGAACAGACCGAGAAAAGGACGGTTCTGGACCCGAGGGCTCCACAATCAGAAGATCAACCTCTTCCGGCTCCAAAGACTGGACAGGTCTCGGAGGAGGAATGGATGGAGACAATGGGAGGCCTTCAAGTTTCGACACCAACTGGGTGGAAACTGAAATAAGTTTGGATAGGGCCGAATGCTCCAATAACTTCTGCACCACACGATCCACATCGACATCGGAGAGCTTAGAAGAAGAACGGGTCGAAGGAACCGAAGACGGAGCCGACCTCAATAAAGTCGAGGGAGGGAGCTCCATCACCGGTTCCAAGACTCGAGGCTCAGGAACCGACACCAGTTGAACACTCGCCCCAAGTCTGTGGAACCGGTGATCTAACTTTACTCGAAGAGCTCGGAGCCGATGACTTGGGCTCCGACGTCTTCGATTCCTTCGAGGATTTGGATGCCTGGTCTGAAGCATCCAGAGCCTCCTGAAAGGAAGGTTTTAATAACCCTCTGTCCATGAGTTTCCTGCGCCTGTCATGACCCTCCCACTAAAAGAGTGACAAATTGAACAGTCCTCTTGTAAGTGGAGAGGGCCAAGGCAGTAGACACAGGAACTATGGTTGTCAGTAACTGACATTTTTTTGGCCACACTGACAACGTTTAAAGCCTGATTTAATCTTGTCAGACATTTTACAGAAAAGAGAAAAGTCAAGTCCAGTATAAAAGTCAAATCCGATGAATATGTCAGTCCAGTTGTCAATTTAAGAAGAGGGTAGTAGGCCCCGAAAAACTCTAACCAATTAAATAAATTTAACGGTACCGAGAAATTCTACCTACATACACACATACACTAAGTATACCTAAAGGTACTTTTAGAACAACTTTTTCTAAAATATAACAAAAAAAATAAAGTTATATCTTATCTCAAGATGCTCGAGCTAGCTCCCAGCGATGCGAACGCAGCAGCGGCAAACTAGATCTGAGGTAAAGGCAGAGGGGGATTGTGGGTATTAGATTGTCTCGAGCTTCTTCTCGATGCAGAGCTTGCAAGCGGCCGACACGGAGCCGAGGATCGGCTCCGAACCCATGTGTAAGAACAAACGGCGAGATTGAACACCATCACATAGTACAGTTCTGTACCTACCATAAATGTAGATGTTATAGTGTTCACACTGCTGCAGTCATTACACTTGGGTTATCCTGCCGTCAGGCGGTCACGCAGTTGGCCAGAATTCCAAAGTCTTGGTCCGGCGTCGGTTGCTGTCGCCTCTTCACGGACGTCAGTGCACCAGGGGTATACAAGATGCATCAGACACCATTTTCTTCAGTTTTTCTTGCCGCAGATGTCAGGTGCCCCCAATAGGCAGGCAATACATATTGCCATTAAAAAATATACATATAAAAATAAAAATACCTTCAGTTACAAGCAAGTACACCACAAAGGTTGTATAGAATAGAAAGGTATAGATAAGTCCAGCTAGTTCAGAGAGGATGGAGGGAGGGTAACCTGGACTGCAGCAATGTGAACACTAACATCTACATTTATGGTAGGTACAAAAAGTACAGTTTTGTACCTACCATAAATGTAGATGTCCGAACTGGATAGCATCTGCAGTCATAACAAGTGGGTTGTCCTGTCGTCAGGCAGCCCTGCAGTCGGCCGGATTCCAAAGTCCGGTCCGCTTCGCTGATGTCGCACTCCACCCGACGTCATCTCTGTTGGTCTTCGGGTATAAAAGCATCAGCCGACGCCATTTTCCTCAGTGTTTCTTGCCCCAGATGCCAGTAGCCCTCTTGCAGGCTAAAATTTGGATAGATGCCAATGTTTCCAAATAGATAGAGGTAAACACAACAATAAGCATATATGTACATATATACAAACAAATACACCATAAAGACTCCCAACAGCTAGCTATTAGGAGGGTAAACACCCTAGGAGTACCACAGAGGGAAGGAGGGAGGGTAATCTGACTGCAGATGCTATCCAGTTCGGACATCTACATTTATGGTAGGTACAAAACTGTACTATGTCCTTCATGGATGCATCTGCAGTCATAACAAGTGGGTAGAATACCATAGCCAACTAGCGGAGGAAGATAAAAGTAGATTATGGTGTGTTTAGGATCCCTTGCAGTACAGCAGTGGCAAACCCTGCTCGGGATCTGGAATATAGAGGCAAATTATAATGCTTGGCAAATGTATGCACGGAGGTCCAAGTAGCCGCCTCAATAATGTCTTTGGTTGCCACTCGTAAGAAGGCTGTGGTAGTGGCTGTTGCCCTTGTAGAATGAGGTCTTATGTTCTGTGGAATTGGTTTTCCATGGAAGGAGTAACAGTATCATATGCAATTTCCTATCCATTTGGAGATTGTCTGTTTGGAAATAGCTTTTCCTTCCCTTCCTGTTGCATAGGCTACAAAAAGTTGGTCAGTCTTACTGGTATTTTTTGTTCTGTCCAAGTAGTAGCGTAGCTGTCTACGTACATCCAAGGTATGTAGTATTCTTTCCCCTCTGTTTTGTGGGTTGGGAAAGAAGGTAGGTAGGTGGATTGCCTGGTTTAAAGACACTCTGGATACCACCTTGGGCATAAATGTAGGATTAGTCCTCATGGACACTCTATCTTGGTGGAAGATTAGGAAGGGTTGCACTGCCATTAAGGCCTGTAGTTCTGAAACCCTCCTTGCTGAAGTAATTGCCAGTAGGAAAGCAGTTTTCCATGACAGGTGTTGTAGGTCTGCTGTTGCTGCTGGTTCAAAGGGTGATAGTGTCAACTTTTCTAGCACAAAGTTTAAATCCCAAGCTGGTAATGGTGGTTTCCTTGGAGGTTTTACGTTCTTGATTCCTCTGAGGAACTGCCTGAGCAAAGGGTGCGAAAAAACAGGTGGATCAAAGCTGTATTCTGCTGAAATAGCTGATGCATGTATCTTGATTGAGGAGTAGGACAGGACTGAATGAAGAAGCTCAGCCAGATACTCCAGAATGTTAGGCATATCTATGTTTGACACATCTTTTCCTCTTTCCGTACTCCAAATGACAAACCTTTTCCATTTTCCAGCATAGTTCCTTCTTGTTGAAGGTCTGCGTGCTTCAAGAATAATGTCTTTAACTCTTTGGGAAAGTTCTGGATTAGCTGCTGCTATGTGATGTTCCATGCAGTCAGTTGCAGCGTTTTAGGTTTGGATGTATGATGCTGTAGTTGTTCTGAGTTAACATCAAAGGCATCAGGGTATTGGCCACATATTGTTCCGAGACATGCTCTTCAGTAGTGGGTACCAGTGTTGTCTTGGCCAGTTTGGAGCTATCAGGATTATCCTTGGACGTTCTTCCTTGATTTTTAGTAGTACCTTGTGTATCAAAGGAAGAGGTGGGAATGCATATGCTGTTAGGCCTTTCCAGTTGAAGGAGAGTGAGTCCACTTTCCATGCTAGTGGGTGGAATGTCCTTGTGCAGAATTTTTTGAGCTGGTGATTGAGAGGTGATGCGAATAGGTCTATCTGTGGCATTCCCCATTTCTTTGAGATGGTCTTGAAGATGTCCGGGTGCAGCTTCCATTCGTGGGCATCCGAAGTGGTTCTGCTTAATATGTCTGCTAGAGTATTGTCTTTCCCCGGTACAAATATTGCCTGTAACTGAATGTTGTAGCTGAGTGCCAGGGTCCACAGCTCCAAGGTCATTCTGCATAGGGGGTATGAATGAGTGCCTCCCTGTTTGTTGATGTACCACATGACTGTGGTGTCTGTCCTTATCAACTGGCCCTCTTTGAGAAATGGTTTGAATTTTTGGATTGCCAGTTTTACTGCCAGCATTTCTTTTAGATTGATGTGCAGGTGAAGTTGATCCTGTGTCCACAATCCTTGCACGCATTTGTCCAGCATGTGGGCCCCCCATCCTAGGTCTGAAGCGTCTGTTGTGATGGTCTGGCTTGGTTGACATCTGCGAAAGGGTAGGCCTGGGTTTGACTGGCATGCCTGAGCCCACCATAGGAACTCCTGTTTTAAGCATGGAATTAGTGGGATTTCTGTTTCTAGACTGTGTCTGTGTTGGGACCATAAATTCTTTAGGTACCACTGTAGTTTCCTCATATGTAGTCTGGCAAATGGGACCAAGATTATGCATGATGCCATGAAGCCCAAGGCCTGCAGAACTTTTCTTGCTGTTAACTTGTTCAGTTTTGTTAGTGCCAAGAAGTAAACAGGAAATTCTTTTTGTTTTTCTGTAGTCAGGAATGCCATTTGTTGTACTGTGTCCAATTCGCCCAAGAATGTCCTTGTTTGGGATGGTATCAGCCTTGACTTTTGTAAATTGACTGTGTATCCCAGTCCTTGTAGCAAGTAAATGACCCTTTGTAAATCTGTTGTCAGCTTGCTTTTGTTGTCCCCTTGTAGCAGGCAGTCGCCCAGGTATGGGTAAATTTGAATTCCTGTAGTCTGCAATGGGCGATTACTGATGCCAGGCATTTTGTGAATACTCTGGGCAGTAGATAAGCCAAAGGGCAATGCTGAGAATTGATAGTGCTCTGATCCTGCAAGAAATCTGAGGTATCTTCTGCAGATTGGTCGAATGGGGACGTGCAGGTATGCCTCCTTGAGATCTAGAGTTACCAGCCAAGACTCCTTGCCCAGCATGGGAAGAAGTTGCTGTAGGGTCAGCATTTTGAATTTTGGGACAATGATGTATGTATTTAAGGTGGACAGGTCGAGAATTGGTCTCCAACTTTTTTCCTTTCTTGGAACTAGGAATAGTCTGGAATAGAACCCCTTTCCTTGTTCTGCTGTTGGCACTCTTTCCACAGCTCTCATGTTTGCTAACTCCATTATCTGGCGTAGAGCCTCTGTTTTTTGATTTGGAGGTAGATTTGGCATTCCTCTTTTGACTGGTAAAGTGTGGAAGTGAAACCGTAACCTTGATCTATGGTTTGTAAAATCCACTTGTCTTTTGTTATGTAGTGCCAGTTCTTTGAAAATAAGGTTAACTTTCCGCCTAGAGGAGCTGCTATTTGTTCCCTGGTAGGCGGATTTAGGACTAAGTCACTGTGGCTGTGCTGATGTAGTGGCAGTGGCTGTGTCTGTGCCTCTGTTGTTACCTTGCCACTGTCGTCCTCTGTAGGCACCTCCTCTGGATTGGTTTCTGCCTCTGGAACGTCTATTCCTGCCCCTTTGAAATTTTGTGGAGTCAGGAAAGGACCAATTTTTGGCAGGCCAGTTCCTGCTAAACCTTGGGGGTTGAACCTGCAAGAAATCTTTAACAGTTTGAACAGATTTTGCCTTTTCTTCCATTTTCTTCATAACCTGCTGGGCAGGTGTACCAAACAAACTTTTCTTGTCCATAGGAGCATCTAGCAACTTAGCTTTAACATGATCCGGTAAAGCTTGTTCCTTTAGCCATGCATGCCTTCTTATCACTGTGCCTGTCATGGCTGATCTAAATGAAGCCTCCAGTGCATCATAGCCACATTTTAAGGAATGGTTGCTAACCTGTTGTATGTTATTTACCATGTCTAATACATATTTCTTATCAAGAGATTCATCAGTGGTTAGTTTTTTAGTTAACTGATCAAGCATAAACTCTTGGTATTGTATCATGTGAAACTGACAGTTTAAAGCTCTAGCTGAGAGAGTAGCTGAAGTGTAGACCTTCTTACCCCATCTGTCTAATGACCTTGCTTCCCTTTCAGAAGGAATAGGGTTTTTAGCTGTGGTCGCGGCTACTGCCTTGGGACCCTGGGATATAGTTTCTGGGTCTGCAAGTGGGGCCTTGTAAAGGTGGTGATGAGTATCTGGCACCCTGTAAAATCTGTCTGGTTTGGCAGGGGCTGGGGTAAAGAATCTGGAGCGGAGCAAACATCATTGAAAGCATCATCCACCACAGAGAGAACAGGAGGTATAGCTAAGGGCCTGTGCTGTGGGAAGTGCAGAAAGGTCCTAAGTCTTTTTCTGGAGTCTGAAAATCCTGTTGCTGCCATTGGAACTGTTCTCGCATGGCATGCAAGGTTTCCCCAAAGGAGAATTCTTCTGGTGGGGAAGCAGCTGGAATGGATTCTTCAGCATCAGAATCTTCAAAATTGGAGAAGGAGCCTCTGGCTGGTCAGTAATGTCTGATTCATCAGCAGAATCATCAGAAGACACTGGCTCAGGGGGCTCTGCCCTAGGTCTCTTCTCTGGGGGCTGAGAGGCCCTGTCTGGGTGAGATTGAGATCCTCTAATTAAAGAAATTAAATCTTCTGCCAAAGAAAGCATTTGAGAACTAGAAGAGGGCCTGGATGTGGGGGGTTTAACAGGCACCGTTTTAGTAGTCTTGGCTGCTTTAGCCCTGGCGAAGGCCTTAATGGACATGGCTGCTGGAGGCCTAGCAGCACCACGTGCTGGGGTAGAGACATCCAAGGGGATGGTGTCTGATAAGTCAACCACCGTAGTGGGTAAAATTTCGGAGGTCGATTCCAGAGTTGTAGCAGGGGCCTCAGTTGTAAGAATAGGTTCAGTTGTACTTTGATCAGTTTTCTCGGTTTCGGCCGAAACAGAGACACTCGCGGTTTGCTTTACCGGGGTTTCGGCCGAAACCGCGGACCGCGAGTGTCGGTCTTTATCTTTGCGTTTTTTGGTAGATTGGGTAGTCAGAGGATCCGACGGCATAATGTACGCAAAATCAGAACCGAAAAACTGTTCTGCAAACTCCGACCGACGCCTAAGCGTTCGTCGGTTGAAAGAAGCACAGGCCGAACAGGCTGCTACGTCGTGGGCTGGGCCTAAACAAGGCAGACAGTAAGAGTGGAAATCCTTATGAGGTATTTGTTTCCCACAGGTTAAACAATTGTTAACTTTTTCTGACATCGGCTGAGGCAAGAAAGAGTCTCTCACGGGTACTTAGCTTTAGAAGTCTTCGTAGTATTCGGTAGAAGTAATCTCTGGATCCGACCGACCGCACTTGCGAACAGCTTCTGCTTGGCGCCACGCGGCAAGAAAGACTGGGGAAAATGGCGTCGGCTGATGCTTTTATACCCGAAGACCAACAGAGATGACGTCGGGTGGAGTGCGACATCAGCCGAAGCCGGACCCGGACTTTGGAATCCGGCCGACTGCAGGGCTGCCTGACGACAGGACAACCCACTTGTTATGACTGCAGATGCATCCATGAAGGACATCTGTACTATGTTCATCGTGTTACACTGCTGCAGTCATTACACTTGGGTAGAATCCCAAAGCTAAGGTTGTGTGGCTGGTCTATAAAGAGTTAGGATTGGCTATGAGGCCCTGCAGAACTACCATGGCAAATCCTGCTCTGGATTTAGAGTAGAGGCAGGTGGTAATGCTCGTTAAAGGTGTGCACTGATCTCCAAGTTGCAGCCTCCAAAATGTCCTTGGTAGGTACCCCTCTGAGAAAGGCTGTTGAAGTGGCTGTTGCCCTGGTAGAATGTAGCATAATGGTATTTGGGACTGATTTTCCATGCTGTGTGTAGCAGAAACAAATACAGTGTCCCATCCATTTGGATATAGTCTGTGTTGAGATAGCCTTGCCCCTGTGATCCTGCAGCATATACTACAAACAGTTTCTCAGTTTTCCTGAAAGCTTTTGTTTTGTCCAAATAGAAGCGTAGCTGCCCGTGTATGTGCAAAGAATGCAGAAGTTTATCCCCTTTATTGTGGGGGTTTGGATAAAAAGTTGGCAAATGGATGGTTTGGTTGAGAGCCACACTAGATATCACCTTTGGCATAAAGGTAGGGTTTGTCCTTAAATAAATCCTGTCCCGATGAAAAATTATAAAAGGTTCCACTGCCATTAAAGCCTGTAGCTCTGAGACTCTTCGTGCTGGTTAATGTCAGGAGCAGAGCTGTTTTCCATGATAAAAATTTGAGATTGGCTGTACTGGCTGGCTCAAAAGGTGTCAGGGTCAGTTTTTCCAAAACAAAATTGAGGTCCCAAGTCGGTGTTGGTGCTCTCCGGGGCGGTTTTATGTTTTTTGCCCTTCTGAGGTACTGCTTTAGCAAGGGATGAGAGAATAAAGGAGGATCCGTGTTGTAATGTGCCGAAATGGCAGAGGCGTGGATCTCAATTGATGAGGATAGGCCTCTGTCCAGCATCTCAATTAAATATTGTAAAATCTGAGGAATGTTTGGAACAAGAGGGTCAAGGTTTTGAGCCTGGTTCCAGGCGCAGAATCCCTTCCATTTTTCTGAGTAAGCTTTCCTGGTGCTAGGCCTCCTGGCCTCCAAAAGGACATCCATAACAGCTTTAGAGAGAGGTGTTGCCTGTTTGGCTAATGTATCTGCCATGCAGCTAGGTTTAGGGTTTTGAGCTGTCCGTGCAGGATCTGATTGTTGAGTCAGGTGTGGAATTTGAGGCAAAATCCATGGTGGTCCTTGTGCCAAGTTCCTTAGGATAGGGTACCAGTGCTGGCGTGCTCAGTCTGGAGCAATCGGTATCACCTGTGTTTTTTCTTGTCTGGCTTTTAGGAGTACCTTTGAAAGGAGAGGCAGTGGCGGAAAGGCATAAACTTAGGTTTTTCGAGCGGAACAGGGCAGCATCCACTTTCCATGCTTGTTTGTGATAAGTCCTTGTGCAGAATTTTTGTAGTTGGCAATTCAGTGGGGAGGCAAAATGATCTATGTCTGGGCATCCCCATTTTTGCGTTACCATGCTGAAGATTTGTGGATTCAGCTTCCATTCGTGAGGGTCCATGATATTTCTGCTTAGATAGTCTATCAGAGTAATTTTCTTTCCTGGCAGGAATTGTGCTTGCAGGTGAACTTGATACGTTAGAGCTGTGTTCCACAAGGTCATGGCTTGCCTGCATAGGGTATAAGAATGAGTGCCCCCTTGCTTGTTTATGTACCACATTACTGTGGTGTTGTCTTGTCTTTAGTAGTAATTGTCCTGGATGCAGAAGGTCCTTGAAAGCTGTTAGGACATTTTGAACAGCCAACATCTCTGATTGATGTGAAGATGCATCTGGTCTGTGGTCCACTTGCCCTGAATGCATTTTCCTGCCATGTGTGCTCCCCAGGCGTAATCCGAAGTATCTGTTAGAGTTTGCCTGGCTGTTGGTTGGGTAAAAGGCTGACCCTTGTTTAGGTGACATGCCTGTGCCCACCATCGAAACTCCTGTTGTAGGCAGGGTATCATTGGTATTACTGCTTCTAAACTGTGAGAGTGTTGAGTCCAAACACATTTTAGGTACCATTGTAATTTCCTCATATGCAGTCTGGCATATGGTATTAGTAGAATGCAGGACGTCATGAATCCAGGGCCTGCAGAATTTTTTTTGCAGGGAGATGGGACTTTTTTGCCAGTAATTGAAAATATTGAGTTAGTTGAACTGGTTTGTCTGGCGTGAGGTAAGCCATCTGGACTGTTGTATTTAAGCTGGCACCCAGGAATATAATCTGTTGTGAGGGCACTAGTTTTTGACTTCCTTTCGTTTACTGTGTACCCTAGAGAAACTAGAAACCTTTGTACAAACACCAGATGCTGTAGAAAAATGTACTTTGTCTGTGCTTGAATGCGGCAGTCGTCCAGGTATGGACATATTTGAATTCCTTTTTGTCTGCAAAATGCAAGTAATGGTGCCAGGCACTTTGGCTTATCTACTCCGCCCAGGGTCTTCACAAAGGGCAGTGCAAAGAATTGGTAGTGTATTGTACCAGCTTTGAATCTGAGGGATCTTCTGCAATTTTGTCTGCTAGGGACATGCAGGTATGCCTCTGAGGTCCAGCGTAACAAGCCAAGCCTTCTTGCCCAGCATGGGTAGAAGCTGCTGTAATGTCAACATTTTGACTTTTGGAATATCCAGGTATGTATTCAGAATTGAAAGGTCTAGTATGGGCCTCCAGGCCTCATCCTTTCTGGGGACCAGGAAGAGTCTCGAGTAAAATCCTTGTCCCTGTTGTGGTACTTTTTGAATAGCTCTCATGTCCATGAGGGCTGAAATTTGTGTGTGCCTCTGCCCATTGATTTTGTGGCAGGTCTGGCATTCCTTTTAGCCTTGGTAAAGTATGAAAGTGGAACCTGTAACCTTGAGACAATATTCAGAACCCATCTGTCTTGGGTGATTGCTTGCCAGTTTTGAGAAAAAAGTGCTAGTTTCCCCCCTAAGGGGGCTTCCAAAAGGGACGTGCTTGGCGTACGAAAGGGAAAGTCATTGTGACTGTTTCCTGTAAGGTTGAAATTTGTCCTCACCTCCTTTTGGGGTTGAGGTGCCCCACTGTCGTTGTCTGTTTGAGCCTTGGGGTTGAGACCTGCCTCTTGGGCATCTGTATCTGCCTCTCTGTGGCCTGACACTGGAAAGGACCAATTCTTTGTTGGCCAAAGAGGTGGCTGTACCTGTAAGAAATCCTTGACTGTTTGCACAGATTTAGCGTTATCCTCCATTTTCTTTAACACCTCTTCAGCCTTAACATCAAACAGGTATCATGCTGTAAAGGAGCATCCAATAATTTTGCCTTAACATGATCAGGTAAACTCTGTTCTTTTAACCAAGCATGTCTTCGAATCACAGAACCTGTAACTGCAGCTCTACAAGAGGCCTCTAAAGAATCAAAACCACATTGCAGAGTACGTTTTTCACC
This sequence comes from Protopterus annectens, assembly GCF_019279795.1. Taxonomy (NCBI): domain Eukaryota; kingdom Metazoa; phylum Chordata; order Ceratodontiformes; family Protopteridae; genus Protopterus; species Protopterus annectens. The sequence continues at coordinate 870,013,957 of NC_056737.1, read as the reverse complement.
TGTTCAACTGCATGCAATAAATCCTGCATTTCTTTACAATCAGGAGCTTCTGAGCTTGCAAGCATTTTCTGTTTTAACTGAGCCATTACATATTGTTGGTACTTAAGCATGTGAAACTGGCAATTTAAAGCTCTTACCACTAAGGTTGCAGAAGTGTATACTTTCTTCCCCCATCTATCCAAATCTCTGGAATCTCTATTAGAGGGTACTGGATTTTTTGCAATGGAAGCCTTAACTCCTTTTGGACCCTGGGAAATGGTTTCTGGATCAGCAGAAGGGTTTTTGTAAAGAAACTTGTGAAAGTCAGGGACTCTATAGTACCCGTCTGGTTTGGCTGGAGCAGGGGGCAAAGAATCAGGAGATAAGCTGGATTCAGAGAAGACATAATCCACAATGTCTAGCACAGGTGGAATAGCCAGCGGGCTGTGCCGAGGCAATAAAAGGAAATCCCTGAGCCTTTTCTTGGATTCTGAGTAATCCTGGCTTTCCCAATGGAAATGCTCCCTCATGGTATGTAACATTTCCCCAAAAGAATAATCCTCAGGAGGAGAGGCTGAAGGGATAGATTCTTCAGCATCAGAGTCCTCATAGGGGGGAGAGAGTATCCCTGGTCTGAAAAGGAATCAGAGGAAATGGAAACCTGATCAGAGGAATCCGTCTGTATCCTGCCTAGGCCTTTTCTCAGGAGGGGGATGGGAACCCCTGATTAGAGTAATGAGGTCTTCGGCCATTTTAAGCATCTGTTTCTTAGGCATGGAGGACTGTCCAGGAGAATGCTGTACTTGTTTCTTTGTCTTTAATGGTACCTTTGCCTTGGCTGTTTTAATGGTAAGTTGTGAAGGTCTGAAAACACCCTCAGAAGCCGATGCATGCTCAGCGGCTCCGGACCCATCTGAGGGATTAGTTTCCGTAGGCCCAATACCTTGAGTTTCCAGAGACCTAGTTGCCTCCACGTGAGAGTCAGAAGCAGCCTGTGGCTCTAAGGTAGTGGGTGTCAGGGGCTGCGAAAGCGCCTCACTGAGAACCGGCGACTGGCCTAGAAGAGGTTTCGTAGTCTGTTTTGGACCTCGAATGCCCGTCTATCCTTGTGTTAGCATTTTTTTCGGTATGGAGGTAGTCGGTTGATCAAACGGCATGGTATAATTGAACCTTCAGCCAAAGTAGTGCAAAGCAAAATCAAAACTTCTCAATAGTGCGTTTGTTAAATCTAGCACAAAACCGACCACTAGTGACGTTGTGATCAGGGCCTAGGCATGGAATACAGTAAGAGTGGAAGTCCTTATTAGGTATTTGCTTCCCACAAGAAATACAATTAACTTTTTCTGTCATCAGTCTGAGGCAAGAAAAAAAGTTTCCCCAACAGGGTACTTCGCTTTATTGAAGACTTTGGATCTGAAATTAGACTTCGAAAAACTCAGGAGTCAGCCGACCGGCACTTGCCAACTGCTTCGGGCACTGCGCGGCAAGAAAAACTGAAGAAAATGGTGTCGGGTGCATCTTATATACCCCTGGCGCATTGACGTCAGGGAAGAGGCGACAGCAACCGACGCCAGACCAAGACTTTGGAACTCTGGACGACTGCAGGACCACCTGACGGCAGGATAACCCAAGTGTAATGACTGCAGCAGTGTAACACAAACATCAGGCAATTCAGATTGGTTGCGATTCATCTCTGAACAAACTTTGGGTAAAAATGATGGATTAGTTCTGAGTGAGACTCGTCATTATGGAAAATCAGATAAGGAGGTTTGATGGTCAAGGCCTGTAACTCAAAATCCTCAGAGCAGGAAGTGATAGCTATTAGAAATATGGTCTTCCATGAGAGATTTCAAATCACAGGATGAGGCTGGTTCAAAAGGAGTTAATATAATTCGGGAAAACAATTTAAATTCCATAACATGGCTGGAGTTGACGGGTGGTCTCAAATGAATAGTAACCTTGAAAAAGGCTTTAGAGTCGATGTGACATGACATTAGAATCTTGGACACAGAGATGAAAGTTCGAGATTGCGGATAATTGAACTCTAATGGTAGCTGCAGCGGCTCCTTCATTGAAAAGTTTAGTCAGAAACTCCGGAACAGATGAAATTGAAGCTAGCTACGATCGATATTCTGAGATGCCCATATAGAAAATATCTTCCATTTGCTAAGATATAATTTTCTGGTAGAGGATTCATGAGAGGATGTTAAAATATGTTGGGCCTCGGCTGACTGGTTGTAAATCCTGGCTATGCTTGGAATTGGAGCAGCCAAGCTGTCAGTTTGAGGGAGTGAAGAGAAGGATGAAGAGCCCCTGATGAATGGGTCAGAAGATGTGGAACCGGGTCCAGGATCCAGGGCTCTTCCAATAAATGAGACTGAAGGAAGGGAAACCAAATCTGACGAGGCCAGTAAGGCACTATTAAGATTATGGTCCTTCCCAGAGTCTTTGCTTTCTGTAATACTTTGGGTATTAGGGGGAAGTCATAAAGGAGACCCAAGAGCCAATTGTGCACCAGTGCATCCCTTGGGGCTTCCGCCGGCAGGTGGATTATGGTGAAGTAGCTGCTGCATTTCATGTTCATTGGGGATGCAAAGATATCGCAGCAGGGCTGGCCCCACCTGTGGAAGATGCTTTCAGTTACTTGTTTCTTTAGGGACCACTCGTGAGGCAAGAGAATCTCCCTGCTTAGCTTGTCCATCACAGTGGATTTCCCCGGGAATGTGCATTGCTATCAGAAAGCGCTGGGTGGAGGTTGCCCACTGCCATACTCTCAAGGCCTCTCGACACAGGGGACAAGATTTGGTTCCTCCTTGTTTATGTACCAGACCACCGACATTGTCTGAACTGCAATTGTTTCCAGAGGGAGAGAGTCTTGAAAGGACTGCAACGAAGGAGCACAACTCTCCTCTCCAGGACATTTATACGCAGATGAGCCTCATACTTCTTCCACATGCCTTGGGCTGTTCTTCCCTGATAATGCCCCACCCATCAATGAAGCATCTGTGGTCACCGTGGCTACAGAGTGGGTAGAACAAACTGACGGTAGAGTTACTTGTTGGGATGTCAGCCACCACTGAAGGTCCTTCTTGCACATATTCGTTATTATGATTGTGTGTGACATTGGAAGTTTCTGAAAGTACCATTGAGAACAGGAGCCACTGTACTACTCGCATGTGCATCCGACCCAGAGGAATGGCCATGATTGCTGCTGCCATTGTTCCTAGCAATTTGATTACCATAGAGACTGGGGCTTTGCCTTTGGAAGCAGGTCTAGGATTTGTTTTCATAAAAAAGAAACTTTTACTGGAGGAAGGTTTAAGGTCATTGTGATTGTATTTAGTTCTGCTCCTATAAAAACGGTCTGCTGCAATGGTGACAAGGCAGATTTTTCTGAGTTTATGGTAATCCCCAATTGACTGCAGAGATTTAAAGTTGTGTCCTTTACATGTATGAGGTGATGCCTGGTGGTGGCAGTGAGGAGCCAGTAGTCTAGATATAGAAACACCTGGAATCCCAAACGTTTCAGGTGAGCTGAGACTACTGCCATGCATTTGGTGAACACTCTGGGGGCTGTAGTAAGACCAAAGGGCAAAGCGCGAAAATGGTAATGGCTGGCTCCCAGCTGAAGCATAGATTATCCCTGGATGGCCTGTCCATTTTTATGCGGTAGTACACATCCTGGAGATGTATCAAGCACATCCAATTGTCTTTACCCAGAAAGGGGAGTATCGACTGTAGTGTGACCATCTGGAACTTTGTCTTTTTTACCCACTTGTTTTGTCTGCTGAGGTCTAGAATAGGTCTCCAGTCAAAAGAACCTTGAGTAAGTTCCAAATCTCTCTGGTCTGCTGGGACTGGCTGGATGACTTTCAGCAACCTTTGGACCTCTATGGCTGCTTGTTCCCTGTGACTGGGTGGAACGTCTGGGATTTTTTTCACAAGAGGGGGCTGTGTGGCAAAGGGAATACAGTATTCTCTGGATATGATACCTTGTACCCAGCTGTCTATTTTAAGCCAGGCTTCTGGGTACAAAGAAAAGCATCCCCCCCGACTGCCTCCAGAGATGGACAATATGGCCTCCCCTCAGGAGTGCTGATGGGGCTGATCTGTCTCCCTGATTCTGTGGACCCCCCTCTGCCACGTGGATGGAGTCTTCCATTATTTCCCCCTCCTCTACCTCTAAGAGGGGGTTTCACCACGTGTCCTGGAAAGATCCTAGAGATTTACATAACCACATCTCTCCATCTCCCCTCCCTTTGGGGTAGGGTCTAATCGGGGTAGAAAAATGTACTCTGATAGACAAAGTCTCTCAGTCTCTCTCACTCCTGGTAAGAGTTTCCTTCACTTTCGTTCCAAAAAGGGACGAACCGTCAAAAGGCGTGTGTTAATAGAGGAAGAGTTAAAGGGTTCCGCAAAGGAACATGGGCGCAACCAGGAATGTCTCCCAAGGGCAATTCCTGTACCCGCTGCTCTGTTCTTTCTATCAGCTCCCTATGAGACCAGACACATGGAAGAGTTCACAACAGAATTAAGAGTAGAGATCAGGGAAGTTACCCTGTCAAACACCCGCAACTACTGAACCCTGCAGGGTATTCCCTAGTTCCTTCAGGGTTACTTCCTTCAACCTAGTGAAATGCAAGAAAGTTCAGCAATCTTAGGACAAAAGCTACTGAGCTAAACATACACTTCCCATACCTACCATACCTGTCCATACCCCCGGACTTTCTATTAGGAGAATGAACAGACGTAGAAGTTTTTGATAGTTCCTTCTTAGTGGCAGCTGCAACCACCATGGCATCAACGGGCACTCCTTTAGTTAGAACCTGAAGGCAGGTTATAAATTTATTAGGCTGCCTGGGAACAGGCTCTGTGGTATTCGGGGACTCCCATGCCCTCAGAGAAAGTAACTCGAGACACCCAAGAGGTGGAGGGTTGAGACCCAAAAGCCGTCAGGACGTCCAAGTCATCATCAGTAGGATTAAGGGATTTCCAGCCAGCTCTCTGCTTAAGAATTTCTAGGATATCTGCGAATGAGATATCCTCTGAGGGGGACGTTCCGACTCATCTAAGTTGGTATCCAAAGTGACAGATTCCTGCGGGGAGTCCAGATGCTTCCTCTTGCAAAGTCTCTTCTGGGAGACTCTTCAGTGGGAGCTTCTGGAGAGGTCTCTGAAGAGCATGTTTCACCCAAAGGGTTTTCCTGAGGCTCAGTCTCTACGCTTTAATGGAACGTGTGTTGTAGAGGTAGACACTGGTGGTTTAAGGGAGGGAGCTGCTGGTACTGTGTGTGGACAATAAATACCCTCTTCATGGCCTCGAAGGCCCCTCGGTCCAACACAAGGAATCCCCTGGATCCGAGGACACAAGGGACTCTCCCGGCACCAGAACAGAGGGCTCCAAGCCAGAGGTTGAAGCAGAGTTCACTGGAGTTGAAGCTCTGACAGGCAAAGTCTGTCAGACTATCCTCCCCAGACCCGACCGGCAAGCGTCGACTTGGAGATCCCTTGGTCAGCACCGAAGATATCAGGGCAGCCGTGGCTGAGAAACCTAAGGTAGGGGTCGGCCCTGAGGGCTCCACGATCATCAGCTCTAAAACTTTGAGGCAAATCAGAAAAGGACCAGAAGATGGTGGGGGAACATTTGTCGACTAAGTCCCAGGGGTCAGTGTCGATAAAATTTTTGCAAGCGCCGGTATGTGCAAAAGCCTTTTTCTGGTAGCACATCCAAATCAGAGCATCTACTTGAGGCCAGAGAAGAATGTGTGGATGAAGTAGACTACCGTAAAATGGGGGATTTCAATGTAGGAGACACCAGCTACAATGTTGGGGACCGGGTCCTAACCAAATCAGTCGGCTCTGTTGGCTAGGGAGCCAATGTTGAAGCTTTATTCGATCCGGCTTTTGGAGTCAATGGACGTTTTCTTGGCTCAGAAGAACTAGAAGATAGAGGGTTTGTCATGCTTATCCAGTGGCTCTTGGAAGGAGGATTTTAAAAGACCTCTATCCATAAAGTACAGTTGTGTACCTACCATAAACATAGATGTTAGAGTGTATTCACTGTTGCAGTCATTACACTTGGGTTATCCTGCTGGGAAGCTACCCGCAGTCGGCCAGAGTTCCAAAGTCTAGGTCCGGCGTCGGTTGTTGTCGCCTCTTCCCTGATGTCAGGGCGCCAGGGGTATAAAAAATGCAACAGACGCCATTTTCTTCAGTTTTTCTTGCCCCAGATGTCAGGTGCCCCCAAATAGGAAGGCTGGAAAAAATAATGCCAAAAAACAAGCATGTATAAGAAAAAAAGAAGTTATATACCTACCATAACTTTCCATGTTGTCTTCTCACCTTCATTCTTGCTGGTTGGGTTCAGAGCTGATCCTCTGCTCAGAGTCTGCAATCTTCAAAAGCTCGAGAGCTGCTTACTGGCTCGAGGCCACCCTATATCCCATGATGCCTGGCACTAGATACCCAGATCTCGTTTGGTAAGTAACTGCAGACATAAGAAAGGAATCCTATCCTAGAATGCATAAATCCTACTGGAGAGACTACTAGTCAGAAAGGAATAGCCAGAGAAGACTCAGCCAGTGAAAAATCAAGAGGAACTCTTCTCGGTCCACTAGGATAGGGGGACGGAGGGTGGGACGCAAGATAGAAGGCGAGAAGACAACTAACACGGAACGTTATGGTAGGTACATAACTTCTTTATGTTAAGTTGTCTATTTCACCTTCATTCTTGCTGGTTGGGGCAGCGTCCCTAGCACCTAAAGTCCTGGGTGGCTCATCGGAACAGACTCCTCAAAGTAGTTTTGTACCTACCATAAATGTAGATGTTCCGAGTGTTCACCCTGCTGCAGTCATCACACTCTGGTTATCCTGCAGTCAGGCGGTCCCGCAGTTGGCCAGATTTCCAAAGTCTTGGCCTGGCGTCTGTTGCGGTCGCTTCTTCCCGGGTATACAAGAGGCATCTAACACCATTTTCTTCAGTTTTTCTTGCCCCAGATGTCAGGTGCCCCCAATAGGTAGGCAAAAGATATATATTGCTATATAAAAATGTACATATAAAAATAAAATACCTTCAGGCACAAGCAAATACACCACAGAGGTTGTATAGGATAGAATGGTATAGATAAGTCCAGCTAGTTCAGAGGGGATGGAGGGAGGGTAACCTGAACTGCAGCAGGGTGAACACTCGAACATCTACATTTATGGTAGGTACAAAACTGTACTAGGTTCGTGTTACCCTGCTGCAGTCATCACACTTGGGTTGAATCCCAAAGTTAAGGATGGGTGGTGGAGTTAAACAGGGTTAGAAGAAGCTAGTAGGCCCTGCAAAACTGCAGTGGCAAAACCAGCTCTAGTCTTAGAATACAGAGGTAAGTGATGGTGTTTGGTGAAGGTGTGCACTGAACTCAAAGTTGCAGCTTCCAGAATATCCTTGCTTGGCACCCCCCTGAGAAAGGCTGCTGATGTAGCTGTAGCCCTGGTGGAGTGGGACCTAATGTTACCATGATGTGTGTAGCAGAAATGTATGCCATGTCCTATCCATTTTGAAATGGTCTGTTTTGACATAGCTTTTCCTTGTGATCCTGTAGCATAGGCTACAAAGAGCTGGTCAGATTTTCTGAAAGCCTTAGTTTTATCCAAGTAGCAATGTAATTGCCTGTGAATGTCCAAAGAGTGCAGGAGTCTTTCTCCTTTGTTCTGCGGATTTGGGAAAAAAGGCGGGCAAATGAATGGTTTGGTTTAGGGCCACACTGGATACCACCTTTGGCATAAAGGAAGGGTTAGTTCGTAGAGAGAGACTGTCTTGATGAAAAATGAGGAAAGGCTTCACTGCCATTAGTGCCTGTAACTCTTGAGACTCTTCTAGCTGAAGTTATAGCTAGTAGCAGGGCAGTTTTCCATAAAAGAAATTTTAAATCAGTTGAAAAAGCTGGTTCAAAGGGCAGCAGTGTAAGCTTTTCCAGAACAAAGTTGAGATCCCAAGTAGGTGTTGGTGCTCTCCTGGGCGGTCTTATGTTCTTAGCTCCTCTGAGGTACTGTCTTAGGAGTGGATGTGAAAATAGAGGATCCGTGTTGTAATGAGCTGAAATTGCTGAGGCGTGGATCTTAGTTGAAAAGGAAAGCCCTTTGTGCAACATCTCAGTTAAATATTGTAGAATCTGAGGAATGTTGGGATAAAGGGGATTTTGGCCTTTAGCCTGGCTCCAGGGGCAAACTCTTTTCCATTTGTCTGAATAGGTTTTCCTGGTGCTGGGCCTCCTGGCCTCCAGAATGACATCCATAACAGCTTTGGATAGAGGCGTTGGCTGGTTGTTAAGGTAATTTGCCATGCAGCCAGATTTAAAGTCTTGAGCTGGCTGTGTAGAATCAGATTGTCTCGCTGGGTGAGCAAGTGAGGAATTTTTGGGAAAATCCATGGTGGGCCACGGGTCATGTTCCTTAGAATTGGATACCAGTGCTGGCGTGGCCAGTCTGGTGCAATGAGTATCATTTGTGGCCTCTCTAATCTGACTTTCAGCAGTACCTTTGCTAGAAGAGGCAGTGGAGGAAAGGCATACACTGTTAATGTTTTCCAACTGAATGCAAGGGCATCCACTTTCCAAACTTGTGGGTGGAATGCCCTTGTGCAAAATTTTTGAAATTGGTAGTTTTGGGGGTTGGCAAACATTTATGTCTGGGCATCCCCATTTTTGAGTTATCATTGCAAATACTTGTGGATCTAGTTTCCATTCGTGGGGATCCATGATGTTTCTGCTTAGGTCATCTGCCAATGTATTTTTCTTTCCTGGCAGGAATTGTGCTTGTAGTTGAACTTGGTAAGACCGTGCTGTGTTCCACAAGGTCATTGCTTGCCTGCATAGAGGGTAGGAATGTGTCCCCCCCTTGCTTATGTACCACATTACTGTGGTATTGTCAGTCTATTAGTTGTCCTGGGTGTAAGAGGTCCTTGAAAGCCGTTAGGGCATTCTGTACTGCTAGCATTTCTTTTTGATTGATATGCAGATGCCTTTGATCTGTAGTCCATTTGCCCCGAATGCACTGTCCTGCCATGTGTGCTCCCCAAGCATAGTCAGATGCATATATTGTCAGTTTGCCTGGCTGTGGGTAAGGTGAAAGGCTGACCCTTGTTGAGGTGACATGCCTTGTGCCCACCATAGAAACTCCTGTTGAAGGCAGGGAATGAGTGGTATCATTGTTTCCAAGCTGTGGCTGTGCTGAGTCCATACACTTTTCAGGTACCATTGTAATTTCCTCATCTGCAGTTTTGCAAATGGTATTAGTAGTATGCAAGATGCCATGAATCCCAAGGCCTGCAGAATTTGTCTTGCAGGGAGTTGGGTCTTTGTTGCCATTATTTTGAAGTATTCAGTCAGCTGTTGTTGCTTGTCTGGCGCGAGATAAGCCATCTGGGCAGTTGTATTCAAGCTGGCACCCAGGACTATGTTTTGTGAGGGCACTAGTTTTGATTTCTTTTCATTTACTGTGTACCCTTAGGCAACTTAGGTGTTTGACAAATGCCAGATACTTTAAAAGAATGTCCTTTCTTTCTGCTTGAATAAGGCAGTCGTCCAAGTATGGGTATATTTGAATTCCTCTCTGTCTGCAGTATGCAATTACTGGTGCCAGGCATTTTGTTAAGACCCTGGGCGCAGTAGATAAGCCAAAGGGCAGTGCAGAGAATTGATAGTGGGTTGAACCTGCCATGAAGGAGAGGTATCTTCTGCAATTTTGTCCGATATGGACATGCAGGTACGCCTCCTTGAGGTCCGTTACTAGCCAAGCATTCTTGCCCAGCATGGGAAGAAGCTGCGTACTTGCAGATAAGTGTTCAGAATTGAAAGATCCAGAATGGGTCTCCATGCTTTGTCCTTTCTTGGGACTAGAAAGAGTCTTGAGTAAAACCCAATTGAGTTGTCGGTTGATCCGACGGCATGATATAAGCAAAAGAATCATCGAAAAAGTCTTCGGCAAATTCTGCCCGGCGCCTGAGAGTGCGCTTATTAAAGCAAGCACAGGCAGCACAGGCCGAGACGTCGTGGTCTGGGCCCAGGCAAGGCAGGCAAAGAGAATGGAAGTCCTTATGAGGTATTTGTTTACCACAAGTCAAACAATTATTAACTTTCTCAATTTGGTCTGACATCGGCTGAGGCAAGAAAAAATGTTCCCCAACGGCGTACTTCGCTTTTAGATGACTTCGGTACTGAAAACACAGGAGCTGACCGACCGGCACTTGCGAACTGCTTCTGCTTCGGGCACCGTGGCAAGAAAGGCTGAAGATGGCGTCGGCCGATGCCTTTATACTCCAGCCGTTCTGACGTCGGAGAGGAGGCGACACCAGCTGACCCAGACTTTGGAATCCGGCCGACCGACGGCTGCCTGAGGCAGGACAACCCATATGTTATGACTGCAGTTGCATTCTTGAAGGACATCCTTGTCCTTGCTTCTGTGTAGGTGCCTGTTGAATGGCTCTCATGTCCATGAGCTGTAATTTGTTTTTGTGCCTCTGTCCATTGATTTGTCAGGTTTGGCATTCCTTTTATCCTTGGCAAGGTATGAAAGTGGAATCTGTATCCTTGTGAGAATGTTTAGGACCCATTTGTCTTTTGTGATGATGTGCCAGTTGTCTGCAAAAAGTGCTAATTTTCCTCCCAAGGGAGCTGCCAAGAGAGATTTGCTTGGTAGTTTGAGGGTTGAGTCATTGTGTTTGTCCTCTGTTAGTTTGGGGCTGGTCTTCTCCTCCTTTCTGGGTAGCAGTACCCCATTGGCGAGGTTTGTAAGGGCCTTGTGACTGACCTCTGCCCTTGGGCATCTGTATTTGCCCCTCTAATCTGTCAGAAGCTGGAAAGGACCAGTTTTATGTTGGCCAATTTCTTCTGAAGCGTACCTGTAAAACATCCTTGACCGTCTGCATAGACTTTGCCTCATCCTCCATTTTCTTTAAAATCTCTTCTGCTTTGACACCAAATAATATATCCTGCTGTAAAGGTGCATCCAATAATTTTGCTTTAACATGATCAGGTAGGGTTTGTTCTTTTAACCAAGCATGTCTACACGTATGACAGACCCAGTAACAGCTGCTCTACAGGAAGCTTCCAAGGAGTCAAATCCACATTGTAAAGTATGTTTGCCCACCTGTTCAGCTGCATGCAACAGATCCTGCATTTCCTTGAATTCAGACTGTTCAGTATGTGTGCTCATTTTTTGTTTTAATTGAGACATTAGGAATTGTTGATATTTCAGCATGTGAAACTGACAATTTAATGCTCTCATAGCCAGTGTAGCTGAGGTGTATATCTTCTTCCCCCATCTATCTAGGGCTCTGGAATCCCTTTCAGAGGGCACAGGATTTTCAGCCATAGAAGCTTTAGCCCCTTTGGGACCCTGGGAAATGGTTTCTAGGTCAGCCACAGGGCTTTTATAAAGGAATTTGTGAGAGTCAGGTACTCTGTAGCATCGGTCTGGTTTGGCTGGAGCAGGAGGTAGAGGGTCTGGATTTAGACTAGACTCCAAGTAAACATCATCCACAATGTCTAAAACTGGAGGGATAGCAAGGTCTGTGCTGGGGTAGTAAAAGGAACTCTCGGAGCCTATGTAAAGTTTCCCCAAAGGAGTAGTCTTCAGGGGGAGATGCTGAGGGAATAAGTCTTCAGCATCAGAGTCTTCATAAGGGGGAAAAGCATAATCCTGTTCCTCAGAAGAACCTGAGGAAATAGAAACCTGTTCAGAGGAAGCATAATCCTCCTCTTGTCTTGATCTTTTATCAGGAGGGGGATGGGAACCCCTGATTAGGGTAATTAAACCTTCAGCCATCTTAAGCATCTGTTTCTTAGGCATGGGGCCTTGAACTGGAGACTGATGTACAGTCTTTTTTGGTTTTAATGGAGTTTTAAGCTTAGCATAAAATTTAATGGGGAGTGTAGTCGGTCTGAAGACACCTTCTGCAACCGAAGGTGTTTCTACTGCACCAGGATCTCCTTCTGCTCCTGTGTCGGAAGGGCCTAATGAAGATAGCTGCGACGGCCTAGTACACTCCGCTTGAGAATCCGAAGCTGTCTGGGGTTCCAATTCTGCGGTTGTCAGGGGCTGCGTAGGTGCCTCACTGAAAACCAGAGAGCCGGCAACAGGCCCAGCAGAGGACTCAGAGTCTGGCTTGTTCCTAGGCTGCCTGTCCTTATCCTTGCGTTTTTTATGCATGCCGGTAGTCGGCTGCTCTGACGGCATGATATAATTAAATTTCCTACCAAAGTAAAGTCGTGCGAAGTCAAAACGTCGTTTGATAGTTCGTTTATTAAACCTAGCACAAAACCGACAACCTGTGATGTCGTGGTCTGGGCCTAGGGAACTAATACAATAACAATGGAAGTCCTTATGAGGTATTTTCTTCCCACAAGAAATGCAATTGTTAACTTTTTCTGACATCGAACTGAGGCAAGAAAAGGTTCCCCAACGGTGTACTTCGCTTTATTGAAGACTTCGGACTGAAATTCGATTCGAAAATCTCAGGTGTCGGCCGACCGGCACTTGCGAACTGCTTCTGCTTCGGGCACCGCCCGGCAAAAAAGACTGAAGAAAACTGTGTCTGATGCCTCTTGTATACCCGGCGCACTGATGTCAGGGAAGAAGCGACAGCAACCGACGCCGGACCAAGACTTTAGAAATAGAGTCCACTGCAGGACCGCCTGACGGCAGGATAAAGTACAGTTTTGTACCTACCATAAATGTAGATGTCCGAGAGGAATGCATCTGCAGTCCTTACAAATGGGTTGTCCTGTCGTCAGGCAGCCCTTCGGTCGGCCGGATTCCAAAGTCTGGGTCTGGCTTCGGCTGGTGTCGCACTTCACCCGACGTCATAGCTGCAGTTACTCTGGTATAAAGGCATCAGCCGACGCCATCTTCCTCAGTGTTTCTTGCCCCAGGTGCCCTTTTGGAAGGCTAAATTTGGATAAATGCCAATGACTCCAAATAGTAGAGAGCAAACACATAAAATAAGCATGTATGTACATATATACAAACAAATACACCATAATAGATCCCCCCAAGCTAGCTGAAGGCTGGCAAATACCCTAGGAGTACCTTAGAGGGGAAGGAGGGTGGGTAATCCTGACTGCAGATGCATTCCTCTCGGACATCTACATTTATGGTAGGTACAAAACTGTACTATGTCCTTCAAGGATGCATCTGCAGTCCTTACAAATGGGTAGAATACCATAGCTAAACAAGGGGAGGAGGAAGAGTAGTGATTATGGTGTAGCTAGGATCCCTTGCAAAACAGCAGTGGCAAAACCTGCTCGGGATCTAGAGTATAAAGGTAAATTGTAATGCTTGGCAAATGTATGCATGGAGGTCCAAGTAGCAGCCTCTATAATGTCCTTGGTAGCCACTCCTCGTAAGAAAGCTGTGGTAGTGGCTGTAGCCCTTGTGGAGTGAGGCCTGATGTTCTCGAGTTTTCTTTCCATGGTAGGAGTAACAAAATCTAATGCAATTTCCTATCCATTTGGAGATTGTCTGTTTCGAAATTGGTTTTCCTTCCTTTCCTGTGGCATATGCTACCAGAAGCTGGTCAGTTTTTCTATTCGACTTAGTCCTGTCCAGGTAGTAGCGTAAGTGCCTGTGTACATCCAAGGTATGCAAAAGTCTTTCTCCCCTGTTCTGTGGGTTTGGGAAGAATGTAGGTAGGTGAAAAGCCTGGTTTAATGACACTCTGGATACCACCTTAGGCATAAATGTAGGATTTGTTCTCAGACACTATCTTGATGGAAGATCAGGAAGGGTTGTACTGCCATTAGTGCCTGTAGTTCAGAGACCCTTCTTGCTGAGGTTATTGCCAGCAGCAAAGCAGTCTTCCAGGATAAGTACTGTAATTCTGCTGTTGCTGCTGGTTCGAAAGGAGGAAGTGTCAATTTCTCTAGCACAAAGTTCAAGTCCCATGCTGGCAATGGTGGTTTCCTGGGAGGTTTCACATTTTTAATTCCTCTCAGAAATTGTCTGAGCAGGGGATGAGAGAAGACAGGAGGATCCAAGCTATACTGTGCTGAAATAGCTGATGCATGTATCTTGATGGAAGAGTAGGACAGGCCTGTGTGGAAGAGCTCTGCCAAGTACTCCAGGATGTTGGCCATGTTTACCAGAGTCACATCTTCTCCTTTGCAGTACTCCAAATGAAATATCTTTTCCATTTTGCAGCATAATTCTTTCTTGTTGAAGGTCTGTGCCTCCAGGATTATGTCTTTAACCCTTTGGGATAAGTTTGGGTTAATTGCTGTTATGTAATGTTCCAGGCAGTTAGCTGCAGAGTTTTCAGGTTTGGATGCAGGATGTTGTAATTGTTCTGTGTTAACAATAATGGGATCAGGGGTAGTGTCCATATTTGTTCCCGAGACATGCTCCTCAGCAATGGGTACCAATGTTGTCTTGGCCAGTCCGGAGCTATCAGAATGATCCTGGGACGGTCCTCTTTGATCTTCAGAAGCACCTTGTGCATCAAAGGAAGTGGTGGAAATGCGTATGCTGTCAGGTTTTTCCAACTGAAAGAGAGGGAGTCCACCTTCCAAGCAAGTGGGTGGAACGTCCTTGTGCAGAATTTCTTTAGCTGGTGATTGACTGGAGATGCAAACAAGTCTATTTGTGGTAATCCCCATTCCCTTGTGATGGCTTTGAAGATGTCCGGATGAAGCATCCATTCATGGGTATCTGTGGTTGTTCTGCTTAAAATATCTGCTAGAATGTTTTCTTTTCCCGGTACAAAGATTGCTTGTAACTGAATGTTGTAGCTCAGGGCCACATCCCATAGGTCCAGTGCCAGCCGGCATAGAGGATATGAATGGGTGCCCCCCTGTTTGTTGATGTACCACATAACTGTGGTGTTGTCTGTCCTTATCAACTGACCTTCTTGGAGAAATGGTCTGAATGACTGGATTGTCAATTTTACTGCCAGCATTTCCTTTAGATTTATGTGTAGGCGCAGCTGTTCTTGAGTCCATAAGCCTTGTATGCACTTGCCCTGCATGTGTGCTCCCCAACCGAGGTCTGAGGCATCTGTCGTGATGGTTCGGCTTGGTTGGCTGTTGCAGAAGGGTAATCCTGCGTTTGATTGACAGGCCTGAGCCCACCATAGGAACTCTTTGTTTCAGGCATGGGATTATTGTTTCAGGCATGGGATTATTGGAATTTTGGTTTCTAGGCTGTGCTTGTGTTGGGACCACAAATTCCTTAGGTACCACTGTAGCTTTCTCATATGCAGTCTGGCATGAGGGACCAGAATTATGCAGGATGCCATGAAGCCTAGAGCTTGCAGTACTTTTCTTGCAGTTAGGTGGTTCGGCTTCGTTAATGCCAAGAAGTAGAGAGGTAGTTGTTCTTTCTTTTCTGCAGTTAGGAATGCCATTTGTTTTGATGTGTCCAGCTCTGCACCCAGAAAGGTTATTCTTTGGGATGGAATCAGCCTTGACTTTTTTATATTGACTGTATATCCCAAGGCTTCCAGCAGGTAAATGACTCTTTGTAAGTCTTCTGCTAGTTTGCTTTTGTTGTCCGCTTGTATCAGGCAGTCGTCCAGGTAGGGATAAATTTGGATTCCCTGAAGCCTGCAATGAGCAATTACTGATGCCAGGCATTTCATGAACACTCTGGGCGCAGTAGATAAGCCAAAGGGCAATGCTGAAAATTGATAATGCTCTGATCCTGCAAGAAATCTGAGGTATCTTCTGCAAATTGGTCTTATGGGGACGTGCAGGTATGCCTCCTTGAGATCTAGAGTTACCAACCAAGACTCCTTGCCCAGCATGGGAAGCTGCTGTAGGGTCAGCATTTTGAATTTTGGAACAATAAGGAATGTGTTTAAAGTGGACAGGTCCAGAATGGGTCTCCATTTGTTTTCTTTTCTTGGTACCAGGAAGAGTCTGGAGTAAAATCCCTTTCCTTGCTCCATAGGTGGTACCCTTTCCACAGCTCTCATTCTTAATAGCTGAGATATTTGTTTTAGAGCTTCTGTCCTTTGAGTAGGTGGTAGGTTTGGCATTCCTCTCTTCCCTGGTAGAGTATGGAAATGGAACCTGTAACCTTGGTCTATAGTTTGCAAAATCCATTTTTCCCTTGTGATGCAGTGCCAGTTTTTTGAGAATAATGTTAGTTTTCCGCCTAAGGGTGCTTCTAGTTGTTCCCTGGTAGGCGGTGCCACTGTCAAGTCACTGTGATTGAGTTGTTGTAGTGGTGGTGGCTGCATCTGTGCCTCGCTGGTTGTTACCTTGCCATTGGCGTCCCCTGTAGGCACCCCTGGATTGGTTTCTGCCTCTTGAACGCCTATTCCTGCCTCTCTGGGCCTTAGCGGAGTCTGGAAAGGACCAATTTTTGGAGGGCCAGTTCCTGCTAAACCTTGGAGGTTGAACCTGTAAAAAATCTTTCACCGTTTGTACAGATTTCGCCTTCTCTTCCATCTTTTTTAGCACCTGCTGAGCAGGGGAACCAAATAAATTGACCTTGTCCATGGGTGCATCCAAAAGCTTTGATTTGACATGGTCTGGTAATGCCTGTTCTTTCAACCATGCATGTCTCCTGATAACTGTGCCAGTCATGGCTGATCTAAAGGAAGCCTCCAGTGCATCATAGCCACATTTTAAAGAATGGTTACTAACCTGCTGTATGTTGTGTACCATTTCCTGAACATATTTTTATCTAAAGATTCTTCAGAGGAAAGATTTTAGTTAACTGGTCAAGCATAAACTCTTGATATTGAATCATATGAAATTGGCAGTTCAAAGCCCTAGCTGACAAGGTAGCAGAAGTGTAAACTTTTTTACCCCATCTCTCTAAGGACCTGGATTCCCTTTCAGAGGGGAGGGGGTTTTTAGTAGAAGTAGCAGCTACAGCTTTAGGGCCCTGGGCGATGGTCTCTGGATCTGCAAAGGGAGCCTTGTATAAATGATGGTGAGTGTCCGGGACCCTGTAGAACCTATCGGGCTTAGCAGGAGCCGGAGGTAATGAATCAGGAGCAGTGCAAGCATCATTAAATGCATCATCTACAACAGAAAGAACTGGAGGTATAGCCAAAGGCCTATGTTGTGGCAAATGTAGAAAGGTTCTAAGCCTTTTTCTGGAGTCTGAAAAATCTTGGCCCTGCCACTGAAATTGTTCCCTCATAGCATGCAAGGTTTCCCCAAAGGAAAATTCCTCAGGTGGAGAGGCTGAAGGAATGGACTCTTCAGCATCAGAGTCTTCGTAAGGAGAATAAGGAGCCTCAGGAAGGTCTGTATGTTCTGATTCATCAGAGGAACCATCAGTGGATACTGGTTCAGGGGGCTCTGCTCTAGGTCTCTTTTCTGGAGAAGGGAGAGAGGACCTGTCTGGATGGGGCTGGGATCCACGAATTAAAGAAATTAAATCCTCAGCCGAAGATAGCATATGAGAGCTAGTGCTGGGCCTGTGTGTGTGTGTGGGGGGGGGGGGGGGGGTTGGCAGGCCCAGATTTTGAAGCTTTGGCTGCTTTAGCCCTGGCAAAGGCCTTAATAGACATGGCTGCAGGAGGCCTAGCAGCTCCACGTGCAGGAGTTGAAATATCCAGGGGAATTGTGTCTGATAAATCCTGGGAAACCGCAACAGAAGGCTGATTTTCAGAAGCAGATTCTACCAGGTTAAAAGAGGCCTCGGTAGAAGGCATGGTTTCAGCTGGAGAAAGAACCGCTTGCTCGGTTTCGGCCGAAACCGAGACACTCGCGGTTTTGGCCGAGACCGCGGACCGTGAGTGTCGGTCCTTTTCTTTTCGTTTTTTGGAAATTTGCGTTGTCGGAGGATCCGACTGCATAATGTAGGCAAAATCAGAGCCGAAAATTTGTTCAGCAAACTCCGACCGACGTCTGAGCGTCCGTCGGTTAAAAGAAGAGCAGGCTAGACAAGCTGCTACGTCGTGGTCTGGGCCTAAGCAATGTATACAGTAGGAGTGGAAATCTTTATGAGGTATTTGTTTCCCACAAGATAAACAGTTATTCACTTTCTCTGACATCGGCTGAGGCAAGAAAGAGTCCCCAACGGGGTACTTAGCTTTTTAGAAGTCTTCGAAGTAGTATTCGGTAGTAGTAATCTCTGGATCTGACCGACCGGCACTTGCCAACAGCTTCTGCTTCGGGCGCCACGCGGCAAGAAAGACAGAGGAAGATGGCGTCGGCTGATGCCTTTATACCAGAGTAACTGCAGCTATGACGTCGGGTGAAGTGCGACACCAGCCGAAGCCAGACCCAGACTTTGGAATCCGGCCGACCAAAGGGCTGCCCGACGACAGGACAACCCATTTGTAAGGACTGCAGATGCATCCTTGAAGGACATCCAGAGTGTGAGGACTGCAGCAGGGTAACACGATGAACATCAGTGGAACCAAAATCATCTCTGCTCCTGGAAACCACATCCAACTTGTAATGCGAAATGAAAGTATGTGGGTTGGCCCACATAGCCGCAGCACAAATAGATTCCATGGGCAACCTAGCCTGAAAGGCCACCGAAGTGGCTAAAGCTGTGGTGGAGTGACCTTTTGGTTTGACCGACGATTCTTTATTCCTCAGTTGATATATAAATGTGATTATAGAAGTCAACCAACCTGGATAAGGTTACTTTGGAGAGTGGAAGACCTTGTTTACCCACAGCATAAGACAAGAAAAGTTGGTCCGATTTTCTAATGTCCTTAGTTCTATGCAAATAAAAGCGTAACTTCCTGTGAACATCTAGCTGATGCAACTTGTATTCCGCCCTGTTGGAGTGGTTAGGAAAAAACACTGGAAGGTCTATGGACTGATTCAGGTTATTCTCTGAAGAGACCTTAGGAAGGATTAGTCCTGAGAGCAAGCCGGTCATTGTGGAACATTAGGTATGGAGGACGGATAGAAAGAGCCTGAAGTTCCGAAACTCGTCTGGCTGAAGTAATAGCTACCAGAAAAAGGGTTTTCCAAGATGAGAACTTCAGGGAACAAGAAGCTGCAGGTTTAAAAGGGGGCAAAATTAGAGAAGCTAAAATCAAACTTAGATCCCACGGTGGTGCAGGATCTCTCAGTGGGGGCCTGAGCAGAGTGGTCCCTTTGAGAAAGGCTTTACATAGCTTATGAGACAGGATATTGTTTTCCGACAGACCAATGTGAAAATTTGAAATTGCAGCTAACTGAACCCTAATTGTAGCGAAAGCGGAGCCAGCATGGAAGAGTTCCTCAAGAAATTCCAAAATGTGGTGTACAGGGGCTGAAAAGGTGTCTATACTCTTAGCCTCTGCCCAGAAAGAAAAACGTTTCCACTTACTAGCGCAAGTTTTTCTAGTCGTAGACTTGTGTGATGATGAGATGATTTCACGCACAGAGGGGGAAATATCTGGAAGCCTGGCTAAAGTTGAAAGTGGAGCAACCAAGCAGTGAGCTGGAGAGATCGTAGGAATTGTTGCAGCCCGCCCGATTGATGAATAAGAAGGTCTGGAATTAGGTCCAGCGTCCAAGGCTGCTAGAGAAGATGGCAATGCAGGAACGGGAACCATATTTGTCGAGGCCAAGGGGCAATGAGGATTTTGCAGCCCAATATGGTAGCTTTCTGTATTAGCTTCGGGATTAGGGGAAAAGGAGGGAATGCATACAGAAGTCCCTGAGGCCAATCTAGGACTAGAGCATCTCTGGGGGAATGTCCGGGAAGTGGAAGGAGAGAAGAAATTGCTACACGTGCTGTTGAAGGGAGTTGCAAAAAGGTCGCAGCAAGATTGGCCCCATTTGCGGAAGATTTGGTCCGCAACTACCCGATTCAGAGACCACTCGTGAGGCATGAGAATTGCTCTGCTCAGCCCGTCTGCTAGGACGTTGGACCTCCCAGGGATGTGCGTTGAGATCAGAAATCGTTGGGAAGAGATCACCCACTGCCAGAGTCAGAGTGCTTCTCGACATAGGGGGTGGGACCTGGTCCGCCCTGCTTGTTGATGTACCACATTACCGACATATTGTCAGTTTGAATTGCAATGGTCCCGGTAGGAAAGAGTCCTGAAGAGCTTGCAACGCTAAGAGCACGGCCCTCATCTCCAAGACATTTATATGCAGTTGGTACTCGTGAGGTTGCCAGGTGCCTTGGACTGTTCTGCCCTAATAATGTCCCCCCACCCAATCAGGGAGGCATCCGTGGTCATCGTAGCAACTGGGGGGGGGGGTACAAATGGTCTGCCATGGGACACTGATGTGGAGACCACCCACCACGCAAGGTGCTTCTTGCATGCTTCTGTGATCATAATCATGTACGACATGGGAAGCTGCTGGAAGGACCATTGGGTGAAAAGAAGCCACTGGAGAATCCTCATGTGAAAACGAGCTAGAGGGACAAGTATGATTGCTGTTGCCATGAGACCCAGAGTTTGGAGGACAAACCTGGCTTGAATTCTTTTGCATGCTAATAAAACCTTCACATGTTGGCGAATCACTAATACAGTCTGGTGGAAGGCTCGCTGACATGTCTTTGGTATTTAAATTTTGCACCTATAAAGGTGATAAGATTGACAGGGTGGCAATGCAGACTTTTCGAAATTTATTGTGATACCTAGCCTGGAGCAAGTCTCGATAGTGTAGTCTCTGACTCACAGAAGGTGATGCCTGGTGGTAGCAGTGAGGAGCCAGTCGTCTAGATATGGAAACACCTGGAATCCTTGCCGTCTCAGGTGAGCGGTAACTACTACCATACATTTGGTGAACACCCTGGGGGCTGTGGTGAGACCAAAGGGCAGAGCTCTGAACTGATAATGGCTGGCTCCCAGCCAGAAGCGAAGGAATCTTCTGGAGCGTCTGTCCATTTTGATGTGGTAGTACACATCCGGAAGATCTATAGAGCACATCCAATTGTCATGACCCAGGAAGGGTAAAATGGACTGTAGCGTGACCATCCAAAACTTCGTTCTTTGTACAGACCTGTTCAGTCTGCTGAGATCCAGAATAGGTCTCCAGTCCCGCCTTTTTTTGGTACCAAAAAGAACCTTGAGTAAATTCTGGATCCTTGTTGGTCTGCTGGGACTTGCTGGATGGCCTTTTTTCTTCGCAGTTTTGAGACTTCTTGAACTGCTTGGTCCCTTAGATTGGGTGGAACGTCTGGAAGGGACTTGTTTAACCTTAAGGGGGTGCAAACAAAGGGAATTCTGTAGCCACCAGAAATAACAGACGGTACCCATTTGTTTTGTGTTATGTCTTGCCAGGCTCTTAGGTACAGCGATAATATTCTCCCGACTGCCTCCAGAGGTGGGTAGCTGGGCAACCCTTTAGGGATGCTGGAAGGGCTTCTCAGAGAAGGATTCTCTGCTGCCCTGATTTTGTGGATCCCCTCTGCCACGAGGGCGGTGTCTATTATTGTTCCCTCCTCTGCCCCTGGATGGGAACTCACTACGTGTGTCCGGCAAGGCTTCCTGGATTTCCAGAACCACATCTTTCCACTCTTCTGACCCTTGGGATACGGTCTGGAAGGATTGGAAAAATGGACTCCTACGGCAGAGAGTTTTGCCTTCCTGCTCACACCTGGTAAGGGTGTCCTTCACCTGTGATCCAGAGAGAGGAACCATCAAAGAGGGTGTTGGTGAAAGACGCTCCGAAAGGTTCCGCAAAGTTACATAGCCGCATCCAAGCGTGTCTCCTTATGGCAACGCCTGTGCCTGCGGCTCTACTCGCACCATCGGCTGCATACAAAATGAGCCTCATGGAGGAGTTTACCACTGAATTAAGAGCCGCTAGCTGGGAGGCTGCCTTTGCCTGGGCCCCCTCAGCTGATGGATCTTGAAGGGCATCTCCAAGCTCTTTAAGGAGATCCCTTTGAAGACGGGTAAAGTGGCACAAATAATTCAGGGACCTCATGGAAAAGGTCACTGAAGAGAACATCCGCTTCCCATATCCGTCCATCGTCCTTGACTATTAGGGGGATGGACAGATGAAGTTTCTGCCAACTCCTTTGTGGCCGCCGCTACCACCATGGCATCAACGGGGACACCTTTGGTCAAAAACAGTTTGTCCTGTGGTGCAGTAATGAATTTTGCAGGTCTTCTGGGGGTGGGTTCCACTGTGTCTGGAGCTGACCACGCCCTCCGAGCCACCACAGACAGTGGGCTGAAAGGCTGACACACCCAGGAAGTGGAAGGTCGGGATGCAAATGCATCCAGGAATACTGACTAATCCTCAGAAGGGCTTAGGGCAGTCCAGTTCCCCCTCTGCCCAAGCATTTCAGGGATGTCTGAGGAGACATCTTCAGAGGAGGAACTTGGGGACCCTTCCGAATCCTCTAAGTCGGTATCTGATGAGAGACACTCAGGGTAGTCAACATACTTCCTCTTGCATTTCCTCTTACAAGGTGGCTCCTCTGAATGATCAGGGGAGGCCCTGGAAGAGGAAGATACACCCAAAGGGGTGTCCTGGAGCGCTGGATCCCCACGCTTGGGATCTGGAAGAGGGGCAGAGGCTGATGCAGGCACCACAGGGGGAGGAGCTGATGGGGTCGATCGTGGGACTGACTCTGGGGCCAGTACACATCACCTCGAAGGCATCCCTGCTCGGACGCAGAGAGGGCTCCGGTTCCGAAGAAACCAGAATCCCTCTCCGCACATAGGGGTACGGCTCAGAGGCAGATGTGGGAGCCAAGCTCACCTGAGCCGAAGCCCCGAGGGGGAGAGCAGGGTTGGACAAGGGTCTGATGCCACTCGCCCCCTTGGCGCAGAGTGAGTCCCGGCGCTCAGATCCCTCCAGGGACAATACCATGGAAGGGATCGGAGCAGACGACGGAACTGAATGAGAAGGTATGGGAGCCGACAGTTCCATAACTCTAACCCCAACGAACTCCGGCTCAGAGCTCAAAGGATGAGTCTGAGGAGGAATACCTACAGACGTGGACGGAGCAGACACCTGATGAGGGGGGCTGGACAACATTTTGGCTAGGGCCTGCGATTTTAACAGCCTACTGACCACTCTTTCCAAGTCATGGCCCGAAAGTCTTTAGGATAGAGAAGAGTGGGATGAGCGATGACTACGCTCAGACTGGAACAGAGGTGATCTCAGAGCAGAACGTATAGACTTCAGAGAAGGAGACCTGGATCTTTAGACTCTCAGATGGCTCCAAGGAACGTGTCGGAGCCGAATGGGAGGGAGGAACATCGGTTCCAGCCAGAGCAGAGATGGATGGTATAGGTTCACCCGACTGCTCCAAACTGGGAGCCGAAGGTTTAGGTGGCCTGGAAGATTTCATGGGCAGAGCCTTAGCTGGTGAATCTTAGGGTTTAAGCAAACCCCTCAGGATTGTTTTTTTGCGCTCCTGCAGGACTCTTGGACTGAATGCATGGCAAATCGAGCAAGAGTCCTGCAGGTGCACGGCGCCCAGACAATAAACACAAGTGTGAACATCTGTTAGACATCTTCTGACAGCATGAGTCACACTTCTTTAATCCGGACTGCTTGTAATCCTTGGACATCCTGAAGAAAACCAAGGAACAAAGAAACACACACAGAAAGGTTAAGGTAACTAACCACACACACAAAAAAAAAAAAAAAAAAAAAAAAAAAAATTACACACTACACTTACCACAACCAAAAACTACATGCAAGGTAGTATCTGCACTACAACCAAAACTATAGTTAACTATCACTAAACTAGCCAACAGTGATAAATTTTTTTTTTTTTTTTTTTTTTTAAGGATAAGAGATGGAGAGAAAAAGGTTAAACTCCAACTTAAACGGAAAACCTTTCCAAGGTAAGGTAAAGGAAGAGAAAGGGGGAGGGGAAACGAGAAAAGACAAGGATTCAGGAAGAGATTAGCTACAATACAAAAAAATGTCATCTAAACTACTAATTCTACACTAAAACTAACAGTTTTAAGACAAGAAAAACGATAAAGAAGTTTTATACGACCCGAGCCAGAACAACCTCGCAGCAGAAGTGGCAAATGATATCTGGGTATCTAGCGCCAGGCACCATGGTATATAGGGTGGCCTCGCGTTAGTAAGCAGCTCTCAAGCTTTTGAAGAGGGCCGAGTCGGAGCAGAGGATCGGCTCCGAACCCAACCAGCAAGAATGAAGGCAAGATAGACAACGTAGCATTAAACATTTCCTTCATCTACAAGCAAATACACCACATAGGTTGTATAGAGTTGAGAAATACAGAAAAGTCCCAGCAGTGAAAAGGGGGATGGTGGGAGGGTAACCTGGACTGCAACAATGAATACACTCTAACATCTACATTTATGGTAGGTACACAACTGTACTATGTTAATCCTGTTTCACTGTTGCAGTCATTACACTTGGGTAGAATCCCAAAGCTGAGGTTGGGTGGCTGGGCCTAAATAGGATTAGGAGAGGCTACCAGGCCCTGCAGGACTGCAGTGGCAAAGCCTGCTATGGATTTAGAGTAGAGAGGTAAGTGGTAGTGCTTTGTGAAGGTGTGCACTAAACTCCTGGTTGCAGCTTCTAAAATGTCTTTGGTTGGTACTCCTCTGAGAAAAGCTGAAGTGGCTGATGCTCTTGAAGAAATGTGGCCTAATGCCCTTAGGCACTGATTTGCCATGTTGTGCATAGCAGAAACTAATGCAGTATCCTATCCATTTTGAAATGGTCTACTTTGAGATAGGCTTTCCTTGTTGTCTTGCAGCATAAGCTACAAACAGCTGCTCAGTTTTTCTGAAGGCTTTTGTTTTGTCCAAGTAGAATCATAGCTGCCTGTGTATGTCCAAAGTGTGCAGCAGTCTCTCCCCTTTATTCTGGGGACTTGGATAAAAGGTTGGCAAATGAATAGTTTGGTTAAGAGCCACACGAGAAACCACCTTTGGCATAAATGTTGGGTTTGTCCTTAGAGAGACCCTGTCCTGATGAAAAATGATGAAAGGTTCCACTGCCATTAGTGCCTGTAACTCAGACTCTTCTTGCTGAAATTATTGCTAGGAGCAGAGCAGTTTTCCATAAGAATTTTATATCAGCTGTGTTGGCTGGCTCAAAAGGATGCAGTGTGAGTTTTTCTAAAACAAAACTGAGGTCCCAAGTAGGTATTGGTGCTCTCCTTGGTGGTCTTATGTTTCTTGCCCCTCTGAGGTACTGCCTTAGTAGTGGATGCGAAAAAAATAGGAGGTTCCGTATTGTAATGAACTGAAATGGCAGAGGCAAGGATAGGCCTTTGTCCAGCATCTCAGTTAAGTATTGTAAAATCGGAGGTATATTTGGAACAAGTGGTTAGAGTCCTTGGGCCTGGTGCAAAAGCACAGAATCTCTTCCATGTTTCTGCATAGGATTTCCTAGTGCTAGGCCTCCTGGCTTCTAAAAGGACATCCAGAACAGCTTTAGAGAGAGGTGCGGTTTGAGTGACTATTATCTGCCATGCAGCCAGATTTAAGGTTCTGAGTTGACTGTGTAGAATCTGGTTGTTTTGATGAGTCAGTACATGAGGAATTTGAGGTAAAGGCCAGGCTGTGCCTTGAGACAAGCTCTTTAGGATTAGGTACCAGTGCTGGTCTGGGGCAATCAGGATCATTTTTGGCTTCTCGTCTGACTTTTAGGAGTACCTTGGGAAGAAGAGGCAGTGGAGGGAAGGCATAAACTTTCAGGATTTCCCAGCTGAATGAAACTGCATCCACTTTCTATGCTTGTGAGTGATAAGTCCTTGTGCAGAATTTCTGTAGTTGGCAGTTGTGAGGAGAGGCAAAAAGATCTATGGGTGTCCCCATTTCCTTGTTATGCTGAAGACCTGTGGATTTAGTTTCCATTCATGTGGATCCATGAGATTTCTGCTTAGTTTGTCTGCCAGTGTATTTTTCTTTCCTGGCAGAAATTGTGCCTGCAGATGTACTTGATAGGTCAGTGCAGTGTTCCACAAAGTCATGGCTTGCCTGCAGACGGGGTATGAATGTGTGCCCCCTTGTTCGTTTATGTACATAACTGTGGTGTGTTGTCAGTCTTTAGTAATAGTTGTCCTGGATGTAGTAGATCATTGAAGGCTGTCAGGGCATTCTGTACAGCTAGCATCTCTTTTTGATTGATTTGAAGATGCATTTGTTTCTTGGGCCACGTGTCCAGAATACATTTTCCTGCCATGTGCGCCCCCCAGGCATAATCAGATGCATCTGTTATTGTCTGCCAGGCTGTGGACAAGGTGAAGGGCTGTCCCTTGTTGAGGTGACAGGCCCAGGACCAACACAAACTCCTGTTGTAGACAGGGATTTAGTTATTATTGTTTCCAGGCAGTGGCAATGTTGAGTCCAAACACTTTTTAGATACCATTGTAGTTCTCATATGCAGTCTTGCATATGGAATTAGTAGAATGCAGGATGCCATGAAACCCAGGGCCTGCAGAATTTTTCTTGCAGGGAGCTGGGTCTTTGTTGCCATCATTTGAAAGTAATGAGTCAGTTGCCTTTGTCTGGCGGGAGATAAGCCATCTGGGCAGTTGTATTTAAGCTTGCACCCAGGAATATTACCTCTTGAGAGGGCACTAGTTTTGATTTCTTTTCGTTTACAGTGTACCATAGGCAAATTAGTAAAGTTTTTACAAACGCCAGATGTCTTAGTAGAATGTCCTTGCTCTCTGCTTGAATAAGGCAGTCGTCCAAGTAGGGATATATCTGAATTCCTCTGTCTGCAAAATGCAATTACTGGTGCCAGGCATTCTGTGAAGAACCTGGGCGCAGTAGACAAGCCAAAGGGCAGTGCAGAGAACTGGTAATGCATTGAGCCAGCTATGAATCGGAGGCATCTTCTGCAAGATTGTCTGATTGGGACATGCAGGAATGCCTCCTTGAGGTCCAAAGTAACTAGCCAAGCCTTCTTGCCCAGCATGGGTAGGAGTTGTAGTGTTAACACTTTGAATTTTGGAACATTTGGAACATCCAGGAATGTATTTAGGATTGACAAGTCCAGTATTGGTCTCCAGGCTTTGTCCTTTCTGGGTACCAGGAAAAGTCAGTAAAATCCTTGTCCCGGTTCTTACTGTGATACCCTTTGAATAGCTCCCATGTCCATGAGAGCAGCAATTTCCTTTTGTGCCTCTGCCCACCGGTGTTGTGGCAGGTTCGGCATACCTTTTGATTTTGGAAGGGTGTAAAAGTGGAACCTGTAACCTTGAGTAACTATATTCAGTACCCATTTGTCCTGGGTGATTATGTGCCAATTTTGTGCGAAAAGTGCTAGCTTTTCCCCTAGGGGTGCTGCCAAAAGGCAAGTGCTTGGCCTTTGTAGAGAGAAGTCAATGGGACCGTTTCCTGTAAGGTTGTGATTTATCTTCTCCTTTGGGGGTAGAAGCACCCCATTGTTTAGGTCTGTAGGATCCTTGGGGCAGAGATCTGCCTCTTGGGCGTCTGTATCTGCCTCTTTGTGGCTTGTCTGAGACCTGAAAGGACCAATTTTTTGAAGGCCAGTTTCTACTAAACCTAGGTGGTTGAACCTGTAAGAAATCCTTTACTGTTTGCATAGATTTTGCTTTAACCTCCATTTTCTTTAACACCTCTTCTGCCTTAACACCAAACAAAGTATCATGCTGTAGTGGAGCATCCAATAATTTTACTTTAACATGTTCAGGTAAACTTTGTTCTTTCAACCAAGCATGCCTTTGAATGACAGAGCCTGTAACTGCGGCTCTGCAAGAAGCCTCTAACGAATCAAAACCACATTGCAAAGTATGCTTTCCCACTTGAGCTGCATGCAATAATTCCTGCATTTCCTTACTGTCAGGATTTTCTGAGTTTGTAAGCATTTTTTGTTTCAACAAAGACAGAAGGTACTGTTGGTATTTCAGCATGTGAGACTGGCACATTACAGCTAAAGTAATGAAGTGTAAACTCCCCCCCCCCCCCCCCCATCTATCCAGTGCTCTAGAATCCCCATCAGAGGGGACAAGTTTTTTTGCAGTGGAAGCCTTTACCCCTTTGGGGCCCTGAGAAATTGTTTCTGGGACAGCAGCAGGGTTTTTATAAAGAAATTTATGAGAGTCAGGGACCCTGTAATACCTGTCTGACTTGACTGGTGCAGGGGATACAGAATCGGGAGACTGACTGGATTCAGAGAAAACAACAATATCAAGCACAGGGGGGATAGCTAGGGGCCTGTGCTGAGGCAGTAAAAGAAAATCTCAGAGCCTTTTCTTGGATTCTGAATAATCCTGGGTC